>NW_027529641.1:7690259-7699701 GCF_008692635.1 Crocuta crocuta | reverse complement strand
ATAGAGGATAGTAGAAGGTACAGATGGAACAAGTGGAAAACTACAAAGTGCTCAGGAGTTAAAAACTGAACAGAATTTGCTAATCAATCATTCACCAGACCGGGTAGACATTCTAACTGTGCACTGGATCTGGAATAGTCTTTCTTTAATCTATCAGAAATAAAGACTGCATGTCTTACTTAATGCTATTGTAATAATTTCTTCAAAAGTGTCTCAGAGCCCAAGGACTTCTCTGTTCCACAGCGCATCTTGCTGGGCTGAGACTCCTTACCTACAGGCAAGCCTCTGTCCAGCTGTCAAAGAAATATATGCATAAATACATGTCTCTTCTCTGATATTAAGATGGGCTTCATTTAAAATGTTTTTGAAAGGTACAACTTACCAGCTTACTAGTGCAGGGTACTATGCTGAGTGCACAACCACCCTGAGATGGGTACTGTCATCATTACTGCATTTCACCATGAGAAAATTGCTATTAAGTGGTAGACTCAAGATTCAGATTCCAGAGCCTAATAAACTCGTATTGTAAAGCTACAAAAACTTGGGGTTATTCAATGATAACCTTTCCAGTCCTTATTTTACTTGACCTCTCTGTGTAGGATCTGGCCTGCTGACAGGTCTCTACTGAAATTTTCTTTGCTGGCCTTTCCCATGCCACTACACTCAAACCACATTCAAATTAAAAACTGCTAATCATGAGGGGCACCTGAGTAGCTCAGTTGGTTAAGCATCTGACTCCAGGCACCTTGGTGGTGCAGAGCCTGCTTGGGATTCTCTCTCTCTCTGCTCCTATCCATTTGTGCGCACTCTCAAAATAAATAAGTAAACTTAAAAAAAATGCTGCTATTCATGAAAAGACCATTAAGAGAGAACCATTTATCCAAAAACCATAAAGCAAATCAATAGAAAAAGTCGCACAAAAAAGCAGACAAAAAACTTGAAAAGGCAGGCTATATACATGAAAAGTTGATCAACTTCATCTAGTCAAGGAAATGCAAATTAAAACTACAATGAGCGTGTGCTAAAGACCCACCAGAAGGACTAAAATTACAGTCTAATAGCATCAAGCACTGGTAAAAATGCAGCGCAAAAGAAGATCTCATTCACTGATGACAAAGAATATAAACTAGCACAACCTCTTTGGAAAACACATTATCTACTATTTTGAAGATACACCAAACAATCTGTAGCAATTCCATCCCTAAATACATATCTTAGAGGAATGTATGTGTGTTAACCAAGAAAAATGTACAAGTGTTTATGGAATCATTACTACTAACAGCCCAAATTAGGAAATAACCCAAAAATCCATCAACAGGAGAATGAACTGTGGTGTATTCATTCAACAGAACACCATACAACAATAAAGATGAATGAATTCATACGCAATAACTGCTGAATCTTAAAAACAAAAAGGCAGAACAATGACTGCCTTAGGGGAATAAAGGTGTTTTTAGGAAGGTCACAACCTATGGATCTTATGGTGATGACAGTGGCTACCTTACTAGGGTAATGTTATTAAGAAGCAGCAAGGTGGGAAGCTTCTGAAAAGCTGGCAACATTTTATTCCTTGACCTGCATGATTTACATGGGTCCTCATTTTATAATTATTTATTAATGTATATTTGCTTTATGTAGTTTTATATAGTTATTATCTTTCACAATAAAAAGACATAAAAATGACATCAACTGACAACATTTAAGTCAAGATAATTTACATAAAAATCTGGATTTAAAACCTGTTTTGAAAAACTGGAAGATCTGTCCTGCCTTCCGTGTCAACAATCAACTGAAGCTGAGCAATAGCTACGCTTCCTTCAGATCAGCCTGAGCTATACCCTGTGTCTCTAGGCTTTCATGATTCATGCTATCTGTCTGGTCTAAAACTCACCTAACACCATTCCATATCCATCTCCTTGACACAGGAACATATAAGCATGTGCATGTATATGAATTATAAAGCACACAGGCAAGTGTGCAATTAGCTAGCACAAGTAAATTTAACCTCACATTCCTCACTTTTAAAATAGAGGTTATAGTAGTACCTAACAGTGTTGTTAAGATTAAATGAAACAATGCACACAAAACACTAGCTTAGTACTTGTCACAGAACCAGTGCTCAATAGTAGGGGGCTAATATTTATTACAGACACCTATTTCTCATATTTACAACTAGAATTTAGATTTACTTGCCACAGTCACTGTCTTCTGATTTTATTGACAATGCAGAATAATATGAGTTGGTAAACGTTTGTTTAATCAGATACTCCAAAATGTATCACTATTAAAAACAACAACCAGTAAATAAATCTTCCAGTTACTTTACGTGACACCATGGTAAAGATTTCCTAAAATTATACTTTGAAAAGTAGACCTATTTTTCCAAAAGATGTATTTCACTGGATTGTGGCTTTTATTGGTCTGATCAGAGTAAGGTAAATTAGTATCTACTAAAATATACTTTAAGATGATGAATTTTAAGACCTTAGTCATAAAATACCCTCAAAATTAAAGACTTTAGTTTTGACTTTTGACTTTCCAAGGTAAACTTCATATGAACACCAAAGGCAGCTTCCTATCTTTCACACAGCTGTTATACTCCAATGACCACCCACCAGGCTTACTGAATTTGGTATACAATATTTTTCTCCAATAAAACCCAGAAAAGTCTACTCAAACTCCACCCCCCACCCCCTCACCCCGGCCAGTTCGGCAGTTAAGTCCTCATACAATGGGATGAATTTGATCCACAAATACAATGAAAACTAATGAACTAGCTGCCCGCATCTCACAAAAGCCATGCTGAGCAAAAGAAGCCATGCACAACAGAATCCACACTGGAAGATTCTATTTGTATAAAGCTCACAGGCAAAGCTACAGTATTCACAGAATGCATAATTAAATGGTAAAATTATAAAGAAAACCTAGAAAATGAGTACCACAGAAGACAAGATAGTTGTAATCTTTGGGAGAAGGAGGTTATGATCCAGAAATGGCATGCTGGGAATTCTAGAACTTATCATCATGTACAGTATTTTATTTGTTGCTGTCTGCTCACACCGTTAAAATGCTCCATGAGTACAGAAATATGTTCACTGTTCTATCTCCAGCATCTACAACAGTACCTGGCACATACTAGGTTCCCAATAAATATGTGTTGAATGTAGAATAAAGTTTCAAAAATTCAAATTGTTCCATATTTCACAACCTGGCACAGTCTAAACATAACAGTAACTGCTAGCATATAGGGCATTTTCCATGTCAGTATCCTCAAGGAGTTGTATGTATATAAGTAAATTTTAATTATAATCCTGAACCTTTTTCTCCTTTTGAGATGCTTTTACCAAACACATGCATAAAACACTTACATGGATGTATCCAGATTCAATGAAAACATTTTTTTTTAAATAAACAAGGAAAAATACAGAAATTCATGTGTTACGGCAAGCCCAGGCTCTAGATAGGGCTCCAACATTTTCTCCAACCAAAAAAAGCACACATTATGCTATTATTATAATATGACCATAAGTGTGCTCTTATTTTAAGTAATATAAATCCTTTCTCTAAAACTTAATTACACATTTCACAATCATTACCATATAAAGCAGTTTGAAAACTGTAAGCTTCTAAAGGACAGGGATCCAAAACAAAATGTACTCAATGAATGTTTGCTGGGCTAACAACAAAACAGTCATTACTAAAATTCTCCTGGATCTTATAATTATGAACTGATTGAGAGCTAATTAAAATTAAGTTTAATTCAGTCATCAGAAATTGTACAAACCCCAAAAATCACTTGTGGCAATTCCAAAGGAGTGAAAATTCCTAAAATAACCAAGAAAAAAAAGTTTCACTCCTTGGAAATGTATACTACTTAAGAAAACAAAAACAAAAAACAGAGGCTCCTGGGTGGCTCAGTCAGTTAAGCATCTAACCCTTGATCTCTTGATTTGGGCTCAGGTCATGATCCCAGGGTCATGGGATTGGGCCCTGCACCAGGCTCCACACTCAGCATGCTTAAGGCTGACTCTCTCCCCTCTCCAACCCCACCGCCTCTCTGGCTCATGTCTCTTTCTAAAGTAAATAAGATATAATAAAAATTGTTAAAAACCAAACAAAAAGTATTTCAGCAAATAAAAAAAAATGTTTAATTAAAGAAGGCATATGCTAACCTCATGTTCCTATTTAGTATCCATATAAAATATTAACTCCTGTTTTCACATCCCTTCTGGGTATAATAAACTAGAATGATTGAGGTCATTCATCAGTCAACTCATTTCCCAGCATTCCACCAGCATGAAAGAGTTACAGGTTGTTCTGATATATACCTACAATACAAACTAATAAAAACTTATCTTTTGATCTATCCCAAAGGTAAGGGCCATCTGAGATTCAGTATTTAACACTACAAATATAACAATCAGGGCTTTGTTTTTAAGGCTCAAATGGTGTGTTTTATGGTAGAAATTTTGGCAACACAGGTTTTCTCTTGTTCTATAGCAAAGTTTCCATGATACAGTCGATCAGTTTTGAGATATAAAATGAAATTCCCTACTCATATACTCACCACACACTTATTATTAACAATTTATGTTTAAGAAGGAATGGAAATAAAGCACTTGGCTAACCCATAAAGGAGTAACCTGAAGCTACTCTTCTCTGCAATAAATAAATTAAGAAGAACTCTAGGTCAGAGATACCAAAAGAGCTGCTTTATACTGGAATACTGTTCTGAAACCCACCAATTTTAAATTAAATACTGTCAAAAACAATCAAAAACCTCAGCAAACTATCCTGATGCCTTGCTCTTCCTAAAGATTAAAAGTTGTTAAACTAATAGGGTTTTTCAAGACTGTCTTTCACAATTCAGATATGTAAAGCAAGTTCCAATCAAGTATTTCAGAAATATCAAACTAGTCATAATCAACTATCTTTTAATCTTATTTAACATTTGATCAGAAACTCTACTAATAAAAAATAATTGTTCATTCTACTAGCTTGTCTTGAGCAACAGCACTCAGTCAGTACTGGATACCGAGTGCATGTATGTATACAGGAGCCTGGAATGAGCTATGACTGAGCAGTCAAGGATGGGTGGTCCTATACACGATTTTATAGCGAGACTAATAGTCTTTCAGTAGACTGAATTTTTACCATGTCAGGGTTTTATCAAGAAATGGTTACATTTACAAACTTTCTCCAAAATTATTTTTTAAGATGTTTTCCTTAGTAGCATGGTGATCTGCCTTATTTATACTGTTTTATTCTTAGAACTGTAGAGAGTTTACATTTGGTCTCTAAATAGAAAAAAAGATTAAAGAGCAAGTAAAAGTCAGAGCCAGTACATTGTTTCCAGGACTGAAAAAAATGAGTGAAACTACTGTAATCTTTCTCTTTCAAACCAAACAGAGAACAGTACTATCTATACTGCCTTACAGTCCTCAAAGCCACAGACTGGTTTCAAACTCCATTATTTGTTGGCTATAGATGGCTGATCTCTGTCACTCACTGACAGCAATCAATGGCAGCATTAAGTCTTTCTTAAATATCAAAGTTGTAAGATCCTAATATGGGAACATCAGTATGTAAAAAAAGAAGAAAAAAAGGGCCTTCCTAACAGCACAGTGGAATCTGAGCAATTACATATGAGAGAAAAGGCACAGTATGAATTGAAAAGTCACCGTCTTACAGAGCTGTCCTAAAATGAACTTAAAAGTTGTAAATATACTCAGGATTATCAACAAAGAACATTCAAATTAAAGTTTTAACCATAAATATCTAAAATGCTAACAAAAAATTAAAAGCCTTTTGCTTTAAATACTGTAAAAACATTTCTAATAAAACGTAAGTATTGTATAAACTTAGGATGTCCAGAAAAATACTAATACAGTGAAGCTCTTAAGAAGTTGGCAGACACAATTAAGTGAATTCTTATAAAGTGCAGTGAGTTATTCCTTTACTTTTAAAGAATATGCAGCAAATAAACATTGATCAGTTAAGTACCAAAATTAAACCTACATTATATCTGCCACTCAGGACACAATTCCTACCCATAAAGACTAATTTCTACAGTTCTTAACTTTCAAATTAAAAAAGTTTGTACCATTGTACCTTACTTGATACAATAAATCAATTCCTAAGAAGAGATGTAAATAATTTCCACACTAAACTACACCAGCATTTGAACGATAACAACAGGAAAAAAAAAATACTGTCCCTGAAATATAATGGAAACATTTTAAAAGCAAAATCTAATAAGGATAAATGATAGTACAATCTTAAATTTTATTGCTTCCTCAAAATTGAAATAGCTTGAAAATCCAGAAGCCACTGCAATTTCCTTCCACCACTTTCTGTGATTCAACCAATGCAAATGTTCCTAATCATTACTCACGCCATTTTCTTACATAATTAACTCCTCGATGAGACAGAGAACCACCCTCAAAACCCTGTTTTCAACTTTAGAATAATTTTATTATCAGGGCGCCTGGGTGGCTCAGTCGGTTAAGCGTCCGACTTCTGCTCAGGTCTTGATCTCACGGTTTGTTTGTGAGTTCGAGCCCTGCATTGGGCTCTGTGCTCACAGATCAGAGCCTGGAGCCTACTTCAGATTCTGTGTCTCCTTCTCTCTCCGCCCCTACCCAACCTGTGCTCTGTCTCTCTCTGTCTCTCAAAAATAAATAAATGTAAAAAAAAAAAAAAAAGAATAATTTTATTATCAGGCACAATAATAATTCTGTGTGCAATTCAGAAGTATATTATACATATGAAAACCTTTTCCTTTATTAGTTCTAAGTTAAATGTCACATACAAAGAAGCTTTTCCAATTCAGGCATATTTTTTTAGGAAGTATCCTACATTTTCTTCTAGTTTTATTATTTATTTTATTTGCTCTTATGCAAACATTTGAATTTGTTTATTTGTTTAGTCTATGGTTTAAGGCACAGAACTACTATTAAATAAAAAAGATAACCAACTGTCCCAGCACTATTTACTAAATAACCCATCTTTTCAGCGGTAATCTACAATGTTACTTTTAACCTATTCATAATCCTAATTTTCACTCTTGCTGGCTAAGTGAATTTAGGCAAGTTGCTTTATCTGTGTTTCAATTTTCTCATCCATAAAGTGGGGATAATGGATCAGCATTACAAAGTAATGCTCACTTCGTAAGAGTTACTCAATGAATTAAATCAGTTAATTCATGACCCTTAAGACAATACCTGATACATTAGATTATGACGACGATAATCACCAAAACTTTACAAATACAAGACTGTTCTTGGATTCTGTGGTTCCACAGTCTATTCCTGAGCTGATGATAGACTGCTTTAAATTCCTCTGACTTTATATATACCACATTAGGTTTTCTAGTAGGGCCTTCTCTTTCCAAAATTTCATGGTTATCATTCATTTTATCAGATAAACTTTCTCCTTAATACATCAAGTTTTCTATAATACCACAATGAAATTCTATTTGGAACTGTATTACATTTATATGTATATCAACTTTGGGAAACCTGGTATATTCTACAATACTGACTCTCCCTATTTCCCTCATATAATTTATTCAGGTTTTATATCCTTTAAAATACATGTAATTTACCAACAATTGTTACATTTATTCCTAAGTGTGACTGTTCGGGAGAAAAATTTACTGGGATTTATCAGAGTTTTAAATGCACATGCCTGTGACCCAGAAATTCCATTTTTAAGGATTTAACACACTGTCAATAGTATACAGATATAAAAATATAAAGCTACTTATTACAATAGCAAAATGCCCAAAACAAGTTAAACGTCTGTCATTAAGGAAATGATGATCTGCACCATATTCTTGGGACAGCAAACTATGCAACCATTACAAAGAATATAGAATCACAGGTACTGGCTTAGAGAGAAGTTCTACAAAGCACTCTGCAAAAACAAGCTGCAAAATTAATGTCTTCTTTTTTTGTTTTTTTAAACTGAGGGTTAGGGTAGGGGAACAAAAGTATCACATGTAAAGTATTAAGTATACAGCCTGGCTTGTAGTAAGCATTTTAGTCACCTTAAGAAATTAAAGGTGACTTAGTGAAACAGCTGAATATTCTTTCATTTCACCTGTTTTTTATGGCCTGCCTTGTTCAATAAAAGATTTTGTGGTAGCTCATAATACAGCATTTAAAAAAAAATAAGCTTTCAACTCACATTTTTCTCATAAGATTACACATGTCCCTACAATGTACATTTAACTAGTGATGCTTTTCAATATGCCATAAAATCTCAATCCCATAACTCAGGAGGAAAAATATTATTTCTTCTAAAGAATCTTACTCTAACTTGAAGTAACCTTTTTAAAGTCGTGTTGTCTTAAATATCAAGTACCAGAGATCACACCTCAGGAACAAAGTGACATTATGTCTAATATGAAAACAAAGCCTTTCCTCCTCAGAAAGGAGACCTCCAAGATGGTAAATAATGTGAACTTACTTTTAAAATCAAACCAATATTCTGCTTTTTATTCTAAGTGATTGGCTCAAGTTTCATCTTCTGATTGTTCCTCACCAACATAAGGTCATAAAGGGGCAAATTAAAGTTTTCGTAGAGAAAGAATACTATATTCCTTTAAAAACTATATTCACTACTAAATATAACCAGTAACTTCTGCCTCCCAGAAAACAAGGTCCTGAGTTCAGAATCTTCAGGGCCATATTATACGTGGTTCCAGATGCTCTGACAAACATTTCCAAAAGAAAAATAAATACATAAAAAAAAAAGAAAAATAAATACATAAGACCACTACCTGCTTAAGTACTTCAATACCGTTTGAAGAAGTTGATTTTAAATGGGAGCGATTTCTGTATGCCTGTAATTATTTAAAAAGAAAGAAAGAAAGAAGAAAGAAAAAGAAAAAAGCAGATACTACTTTATGATGAGAACGATGAAAAGAGGATTTTAACGAGTATCACGTTCAGCTTTCTGATGTCAAACATACACGTTGGTTTCATAGCACTTAAAAAAATGGCATAATACTTCAAAGCATGTGTAAAACTTGATAGGAAAAAGTTACTTTTCTGTTGCACCCACAAGTCTTTGTCAATTTTTATTTTTCAGACTTCATTTCATTGCCCATTTGTAGGAGTATTTTGTGCTACTTCTGAAAGTTCGATTCAAATTAAACTATTAAGAAGTGTTAAGGAGTTACTTTTTCAATGCACCTTAAATAAATGACACAGTGAAAAAAAATTCCAACCTACTACACACAAAACACTGGTTTGCTGTCTCAATGTCTTATCGCTGGCGCGCGCATACCACGAAGAGTGACATCAGATCGAAACTACACACGGTTTCGCCGGTGACCAACCACTCCTCCAAAGACAGCAGCTACAGGCTTGCTGGAGGCAGCACCCCAAACCCCGACCTCCGGCCCGCTGCACGCTCGCGTCGGGTGGCCGCAGAA
>NW_027529641.1:7495063-7690207 GCF_008692635.1 Crocuta crocuta | reverse complement strand
GGGGTCGGACCCCAGTCGCGGAAGGAAAAGCCCAGTTTCCTAAGTACTTGGGGACAGTTTCCGCTGGCATGCGAGTCTTCCTGTTTGTTTCTAATCAAAGGTCCGGCAGAAATCGCCCCCGAGGAGAGAGGCCCTGTATACCAAAGCTTTTTCGACTTGTAACAGAGACGTGTCCGCTTGCTCCTCAGCAAGCCACCATGGATCAGCCCCCACGCAGAAAGGCGTCTGGAAGGCTGACACAGCAAATACCTGACAATAGTTTCCTTAACCTGGTAAATATCGATGGTCACAGCTGTCACCACATGCCCGGGCCTTGCTGCCCCACTAAAGAATGCGTTTTTCGGTAAAGCATGTCCTGCCTTTCATCTCTAAGGCGCTCCGAACACGGTCTAAATAATTGTTCTCATTGACGAACCGATTGTGCTAAAACTGGGAACTAGGTCATGGACACTCCTGGGCAAGCTGAGAAATACCCGAAAGAACTGTGGTATCATGGCCCACCCACATTAGGCTTCATGATAGTTCCAAAGTCCTTTCTCCCACCCTTTTAGGCAGAGGGCTCAAAACTTTATTTTTTGGCTTCCAAAATGCTTAAATTCTTAGTGGTAAGTGAGGAGATCAGGCTGCCCTGCATTTCTAAAGCCAGTTCTCCAGCTCACATTGGGCAGATGAGGAGGTAAAGACTTGAAGCCCAAGGTCCAAGTTAAATCAGCCACTGCACATACTTCCCACAGCGCTGTCTTGCTACACACCAAAGGATATGTAAAACACCATTTCGAGCCCATTTTTCTAAACTTTGTAAACTGTAAAGCTCTCCACAAATGTCTGAAATTCTTAGTAGCCATAAATAACACTCTTAAAGCACCTAACATAGTGCCGCCAAAGGTACACAAGAAATGCGGGAAATGCGTAAACACCAGGTTTTAAACGATGGTTTTCTGTTTGGAACTCAAACTTATGTAAAGATCAAACTTCTCTTAACCAAGAAATAGCTGTGTATCATACATAAATATCTACTAAGATTATACAGTAACCTTTTCATATAGTTTGCAGCCAAGCTATCTGAACTAGAAAAAGCATTCTGCAAATCAAACCCTCATTCTTTTCTTTTTCCCCCCGCATAGAAATGGTTGAAGTCACTTTTGTGTTAAACTTATGGTGTGTGTAATTTTTTTTGTTTGGAGGCACAGTATTATTTACTCTTTTAAGAACTGTAATTAAAATGTTCTTATGAGTAACCACTCTTTTTAAAAAAAAATCTGGGGAATTTTTTTTTATAGTAATAAACTACCTTTCATATCTTCATTACTTTTACCATTTAATTAGATGTGCAATTCACATAACCTGCCTAGCACTAGGCATTGTGTCTTTAATAGCACCTAAACCGAGAGACATACCTAAAAACTCAGAAACTCTTCTTTTTTTTCTCATGTGGCACTTTTCATCAAGTCTTCCATGTATCATTTAAATGCTAGATTACAGGAGCACCTGGGTGGCTCTCATTTGGTTAAGCAACCAACTTCGGCTCAGGTCATGATCTCACAGTTACTGAGTTCCAGCCCCAACCTGCACTCAGTGCTGGCAGCTCAGAGCCTGGAGCCTGCTTTGGATTGTCTCCCTCTCTCTCTGCCCCTCCCCAGGGCTCCGTCTCTCTCTCTTTCTCTGTCAAAAATAAGTGAACATTCAAATAAATATATATAAATAAATGCTAGATTACAGCAATTTATCAATTGCTCTGTCTGTCAAAAATAAGTGAACATTAAAATAAATATAAATAAATGCTAGATTAGAGAAATTTATCAAAGATCTAATCTTTCTGATTACAATTTTAGTTTCTTTTACTTTTGCCATGGTTTAAAACATGACAGAAAAAAATTTACATTGAGAACACTAGCTTTAAAAATTACATTAATAAAAATATCTCAATGAATAATAGTACCCTTTAAAATTTTTCAACGGTATTTGTAATATCTGAAGTAAACTGTAAACCTATATTTTATGTATTTCCTTTTCTCCAAAGAAACAAGAGAAAGTTTTTGTCATTTGTAAAAATAAAGGTAAAACACTATTGTCCAGTATTAAAAACAAATCTCTATTCCTATGATTTATTTTTGGGGAGATGTATTGATAAGAAGTGGAAAGCAAAGAGCATAATCTCAGATAGTTGCCCTTTGAACAATGAAGAGTTTATCCACTGAACAAGAAAAAATGTTCAAGGGGCGCCTGGGTGGCTCAGTCGGTTAAGCGTCCAACTTCGGCTCAGGTCATGATCTCACGGTTCATGGGTTCGAGCTCCATGTTGGGCTCTGTGCTGCCTGCCAGCTCAGAACCTGGAGCCTGTTTCAGATTCTGTATCTCCCTCTCTCTCTGACCCTCCCCTGCTCACGCTCTCTCTCTCTCAGAAATAAAACAATAAAAAAAAATTAAAAAACAAAAGGAAAAATGTTCTAGTTATACCATAACTGCAATGCTTAGGTATGAATGTGGTTATAGCTCCTGTAGACTGATTACATGGGAAGAAAGAGAAGCAAATTTGAGATTCTCATTTAGAATTACAATAGAGTTTAACCAAGAATCTCTTTCAATTGCACAGATTATCTTATTTTTGATCATCTAGTACAAACTGAACAGGAACTAAAAAACCACAACACTTACAAAGAGAACTTCCTGTGGGATTTTTGGTGTCTGCGGCTCAAAATGAAAGAAAAAAAAAAAAACAACACTGTGCAAAATCATTATAAATCTTAGAACCATTTATTAAAACAGCTTTGACCAAATGAACAGCTAAATCTATGCCCACATTTTATATATGTATATTTTGTTTTCATTACAGAAAACTTTATCCTTAGAAAGGCATATTTATGTTATTTTTGGTATGAGCTGTGAATTTACATATGAAATGCAAAGGGGAAGTATTATAAAACTGCAGTAGAACATGAGACAATGTTAATAATGGCACAGAAGAGTATATACAAAACGGTAGAATTAACAGAACTTTATCAAAGCATTGTAACCACAACAACAGAAAAAAAAGAATCCTAACCTTACTCTTATGCCATGTCATTAAAAACTCTATAAATTGCAGGGGTGCCTGGGTGGCCCAGTGGGTTAAGCATTCAACTGTTAATTTCAGCTCAGGTTGTGATCTCACGATTCCTGCGTTCAAGCCCTGTGCTGTCAGCATGATCTCTCTCTTGACAGTCTCTCTCTGACCCTCCCCCACATGCATGTGTCCTCTCTCAAAATAGATAAAATAAACTTTAAAAAATTCTATAAATTGCTTTTGAGTTTCCCTCTACTGATAAAGTCATATAACAAGATTAAATAAGGAACAACTTTCCAAGGCTCATAAAGCTTCTAGACTTCACAGACCAGTACAATTTCAAAAAAAGAAAACACACTTAGGGGATACAGGATAGGATTACCAGCTTTTTCACTTATTTTATTTTCCAAAGTAGTGACATTTTAAAACAAACAATACAACCGAAGATGGCTAAAACGGTAGATTTTATATTATGTACCTTTGCCACAATAAAAAATAATACCAAAAGAATGTCACTATCACCAACACCATTTCGTTTTTAAAAGGACATATAAACACTAAAACCAAGTCATTTAAAAAATTCTTTTAATGTTTATTTATATTTGAGAGAAAGAGACAGACTGTGAGTGGGGGAAAGACAGAGAAATAGAGACAGAATCCAAAGCAGATTACAGGCTCTAACCTGTCAGCACAGAGCCCAACGCAGAGCTTGAACTCACTATCTGTCAGATCATGTCCTGAGCTGAAGTCGGACACTCAACCCACTGAGCCACCCAGGCGCCACAAAACAAGTCATTTTTTACTCAGTTCAGAATAAAGTACAGTCCTTTCCAAAAGAATAGTCATCCTTCGCTTGACTGGGCCAAGGTGGAGCTTTCTCTGTGTAGGGTCCTGACTCTCATACACTGGGCAGAGGGTTAGCTCTATATTCCATAGAATCCATGACCCCAGCCAAACTGGCAAGCCAAGGCTTTAACTCATCTCTGAGCAGTCTGCTCTTCTCTACAATTCCTGTTTTAACTAATCTCTGAGCAGTCTGCTCTTCTCTACAATTCCTGTTTCCCATCTTCTACACTCTACTAAGATCCCTCAAAGACCTCCTCCCCAGCCCAAACAGTAATACATAGAGAAAATAGAAATTAAGGAATGGAAATTCCCTTCCTGCCAAACAATGACATATTTACAACCCAGGGTACCTGCTTTTCTTCCTTCCCTGCCCCTGTGCTGTGAATCCCATCCCGGGTGGGGCAGGGGAGGGGGTTGCTGGCTGGCCCTATCCGCTTAGTTCTGTCTCACCATCATCTTCATCCTCAGTCAAAATATTCTACCTCTCAGAATTCAAGCTTCTTCTGATGCCTTCCATCTTAAAAACGAGGTTTAGGCGTGGGGGTCAAGCGGGGGAGCCCTTGACCCTACCCAGGCTACCTTCAGAGGGATACAGCCAGCGCAGTTACACAGAACCTGGTGCTCAGAAGGGCCTTACACAGGATTTAATGCTCTGCAGGGTGGTCTTGAATCTTAACAGTTTTCGAATTGAATCTGTCTTGTAAGGGAAGGTGGTGGCAGAATGGGGCATGCACTCAGCTCACATGTAGTCCTGTTTGTTTTGGAATCTGCAGAGGGCTTCTCGGCTACCCACTCCTGAAGCCCCTGTCAGGGTTCGCTTTCCTTCCCTGCTCCACCCTCTGTCTCTCACAAAGATCTGGGACAGGCTTGGGTCAGGTCTGTGCACCCATAGCACCTTGCGCTGGACAAGAGCCCTAGGCTGACAGGAGGCCATATCCGGGTGCAGGTGAGACTCCCGCCTAGACCCCACTGGAGGACCAAGCTATTAGGGGAGGAGGTTTAAGGATCCTTGTAGTTCACATCTGCTAGGGGTTACATCAGCAGTCCTGCAGCCTGGCTTCTCCAGGCCCTGCCCTCAGCTAGGGCATTTAGGTCACGTGGCTTGTGAGAAGTGGGTCTCAGTAGGCCCTGGAGGCAAGTAGGACCCGCAAGGCCCTATGAATGTCTCTACTAGCTACGATGTGCTCCTCCCAGGAACAAGGTCCTCTCTCCTCCCAACCTTTCTGAGCCTGCCTGTGCTTGTCTCACAAGGCCAGCTTAAGGGACAAACTCCAGGGAGAGCAGGCAAATACAGATTGTGCAATTTAAGTGACAGCTCCTACGAGTTAAATATTCTGGGGGCGCCTGGGTGGCTCAGTCGGTTGAGCGTCCAACTTAAGCTCAGGTCATGATCTCATGATTCGTGGGTTCGAGCGCCATGTCAGGCTCTGTGCTGACAGCTCAGAGCCTGGAGCCTGTCTTTGGATTCTGTGTCTTCCTCTTTCTCTGACCCTCCCCTGCTCATGCTGTCTCTCTCTCTCTCTCTCTGAAAAATTAAAAAAAAACAAACATTAAAAAATATTCTGATCTTTGCTGTTAAAACTGGCACTGCTCAGTGTAAAGATAAATGGTGGGGTGCCTGGCTGGCTCAGCTGGTGGAGCATCTTGATCTCAGGCTTGTGAGTTCAAGCTGCGTGTTAGGTGTGGAGCTTGCTTAAAAAAAAAGATAAATGGTAAAACTGTACTTTTAATGGCACTGTCTTCTGCTTTTTGAATAAAAGATCCCACACTTTCATTTTTCACCACACCCACCCACAAATTATATAGACATTAGCTCTAAGACCTCCTCTCCCTCTAAATCACTGCCTAGGACTTGGTGACAAGCTTCTCTAAGTCTGTCTGTTGTCAAGGTATGCCCAGGTCTAATGGCATGCTTTTTTCTCACCTTAATTTCACAATTTCACAAAAAATGCAGACATACACTCCTATGAAAGAAGCAAGGTGGGGGGCCTGGGTGGCTCAGTTGGTTAAGCATTGGACTCTTGATTTCTCATGTTCATGAGACTGAGCCTGGAGTTGGGCTCTGCGCTGATAGCACAGCCTGCTTGGAATTCTTTCTCTCAGTTCCTCTGCCCCTCCCCCACATGCACATGTTCTTTCTCTGTTTCAAAATAAACAAACATTCAAAAAACAAAAACAAAGAAAGAAACCACAGGTATTTTTAAAAGCTCAACCAGGGGTGCCTGGGTGGTTCAGTCCATTGAGCCTCTGACTTCAGCTCAGGTCATGATCTCCAGGTTTGTGAGTTTGGACCCCATTTCGTCAGGTTGCCGCTCTCAGCACAGAGCCTGCTTCAGATCCTCTGTCCCCCTCTTTCTCCATCCCTCCCCCACTTGCACTCTGAAAAATAAACAAACATTTTTTTAAAAATGTCCAACTGGACCACACGCCGCCATCCTCATTCCCGTTATCTAAGAATACTACTATTTAAATTGAATCAGACAGTGTATTTCCAGATCACTTTCTGTGTATTTATTTACACATCTGTATGAAAACAAAGAGAAAGGAGGGGGAGGGGTGTGTGTAGACATACAGGAATATATAATCTTTTTAAAAAACAAATGGTAGATAATATCTACCATTTTGCAATTTTTTTACTTAATATTTTTGTCTTAGAGATTATCTTAAACAGTGAAAATCTACATCATCATTTTATTTTATTTATTTATGTTTGCAGTTTTTTTATTTGAGAGAGAGAGAGACCAAGCACGAGCAGGGAAGGGGCAGAGCCCAATGCAGTGCTTGAACCCACCAATCGTGAGATCATAACCTGAGCCAAGGTCAGACTCTTAACCAACTAAGCCACCCAGGCACCCCTATGTCACCATTTTAAAATGGCTCTATAGTATTCCATAATATGCATATATTGTAATTTGTCTCATTAAGATGGTTTTGATATTATTATGCTGCAATGAAAACCCTTATTTATGCCTTCTTGTGCACATGTGTAGTATTTCTCTAGGAGAGTGATCCAGAAGGGGATTTTCTAGGTTGAAGTATAGGCTTATTTAAAATAAATTTTTTTATTTTTTAAACTGTAAAGATCCACCATTCCTCCAAAAATACCAGATCAACTTATCCTGTTTTCCCTACCCATATGAACACTTGATAGTATTAATCTTTTAGATTTCTGCCCATCTGGTAGACAAAAAATTGTATATTACTTGGCTATTTATCTCATTTACTCCGCTTTTTTTTTCCTGTTATTTCTGTTATTGATTCATTGAAGCTCATTAAGTATCTTTTTTTTTTAATGCAACTAAGTCTTTTAGTCAGCTGTTTGTGTGAGTGTTAAATAAAATTTGTTTTGGAGTAATTTAGATGTACAGAAAAGTTGCAAGGATAGTACACAGTTTACCCACCATACCCTAATGTTAGGATCTTATATAACTATGGTAGATTTGTTAAAAGCTAAAAAATCAACATTGTTACAAGATTATTAACTGCATCAAATTCTGCCAATTTTTACTCTTTAATTTCTCTGATATTCTTCCAACTTTGCCAATTCCTTCTTCTTTCCAAATCTTAAGGTAATTATTTAGACATACTCATTTTGAGCTTCTAGGCTTTTTTTAAGTTCAGGTTTGTGAACATGACTATCAATGAGGCAAAGTATAAACTAAAAAGTTACAGAGGACAACACAGGGTACACCTGGAGGTTCACAGTTCTTATGTTCAAGAACATTCTTTTCTTAGACTCCTGTTTGTGAAAGAATTGCTGTGGAATATTTTTCCAGCCTCAAACAGTAAATAGAGATAAGAAGAAATCTATTGATTTCATTTTAGTTTGGAGTCTGTCTTCCCCAGATGACAGGGAGTCCCAAACTCATTGGATTAAAAAAAAAGAGAGAGAGATTTCTTAAAAGAAGCTGAATGATCCAGTCCCCCGAAAGTATGTTTGGATTTTTCTAAACAATGTGTGTGTTTGTACGTGTTTGAGTATGTGATAAACCTTTATAATAATGCGCTTTTAAAACAAATAAACATAAAATATAGAAAAGTGAGTAAAACTCCATTTTGAAAAAGATAAATATATTTTTATGTTTAAAATAACCTGTAAAAGGGAATAAAATAGCTGCATATGCTTGCAAAATTAGGAAGAAAATTAGGAATAAATACAAGCAGTTACCTTTGAAACAGGGAGAAGACATCAATAATAACTTTTTTACTACATATACTCTGTAACATAGTTGCAACTCTGGAAACAAAAATATTTTACACACTTTAAGAAAATAAATGAAATGAAGAAGAAAAAAATCTGTAAAAACTGAAAAGGAACTGAAGTAAGAAAATGTACATTAAGTTGGTGACCTAACCATACAGAGAAAAGAATTCTTTCCAATCCCTTTTGCACAAAATACTTCGATTGTAGATTCTTTGTATAATATATTCTAAGGAAAACAGCACTCCAAAGAAATCCTAAATTTCATTCAGTAATCTATTAGTAATAATATCAGCATTATTTTGAAACTGTTAATATATGTGTATGTGTGCATTAGCTAATATGAAACTGTTATCTATTCATTGTGTATTAACCTATATGTAATAATTACCTGCTATTTATATATGTGTTTTAGCCTGGAGCTTGTTTCAGATTCTGTGTCTCCCTCTCTCTCTGAGCTCACGCTGTCTCTCTCTCTCTCTCTCAGAAATAAATAAAACATTAAAAAATTTTTAAAAAATTTCAAAGCAATAATGCTAACTTAACATGTTAGTGTATGCTAATAATGTTAGTATTATATATAACATATGCTTATACACTGGTTATATATTAGTTAATACATCAATATATATTAGGTCATATTAACATTCTTATAAACATTTCCACTTAAAGGAAAAAAGTATAAAATCAAAGAAGTTAAATAAAAATGTTGTTGGGGCACCTGGGTGCCTCAGTCAGTTGAGCATCCAACTTCAGCTCAGGTCGTGATCTCACGGTTCATGGGTTCAAGTCCCGTGTCAGGCTCTGTGCTGACAGCTGGCTCAGAGCCTGGAGCCTGTTTCAGATTCTGTGTCTCCCTCTCTCTCTGACCCTTCCCTGCCCATGCTGTCTCTCTCTCTCAGAAATAAATAAAAAACATTAAAACAATTAAAAATAAATTTTAAAATGTTGTTTTTCCAATTTAAATTTTAAAAATCAGTATAACTTAATTTTTAAAGTGTCTTTTAAAATGTATATAAATATGTATGTGTGTGTGTATAGAGATTTTCTAGCTCTTGCCCATGAAAAAGACTAGAAAGGAGGAAATCCCAATAGCAAAAAGCATATCTAGTATGCATACTGTAATCTCCAAACAGGAATGACATGTTATAGGTCCAGAGCATGAAATATACAAGATAATCTTGGGTATTTTGTGCCAGAAAGCAAGGAAGTTCTCAAAGGGATGCACAAGCCAGTAGTTTCCATTGGCCAAAGATGAAACAATTTGAGCCCCCCCCCAAGATAAAATAAAAGGCAATTAACTAAAACACACTGAATAGCTAAATCTGATGAATTCATATCAACAAAAAAAGTGAGAGCGCCCCCAAACAACTACTTATTGAGCAGCCCTGGATATAACTTGGGCACCAGCTTCTTATTCTGTTAGCTGTCAATCTCAAGGAAACAATATATTTTGTAAAGAGAGTTATTTCAGATGACCAAATAACTCTAATTAATAAAAAAAAATATTCCTTATATAATTAACTACAGGGATGCCTGGGTGGCTCAGTTGGTTAAGCAACTGACTCTTGATTTCAGCTCAGGCCATGCTGACAGCGTTGAGCCTGCTTGCAATTCTCTCTTCCTCTCTCTTTGCCCCTCCTCTCCCTCCCTCAAAATAAATAAATAAACCTTAAAAAAAAAATAATTCCAGCTAACAAAACTGGAAGAATAGAATTAGGAAACTGTCATGTTGTAATACTTGAAATAATAGACCTAGGCAATGGATCATCAAAGGATCAACCCACAGATCAAGATTAGCATCATTAAGAGCTAAGACAAGCAAACATTTAGGCCTCCATGTGATACAATTGGAAGCAAACAGTACTATCCACAGAGGATGCCTGCCCCCAAAATATGCAACTTGCATGAAATTCAGGCTATAGGGTTGGTTAACTTTCATAAACAGAAATATAGGAGACTAATGCAGGAGATTATGCAGGAGTTAAATGACTTCACAAGGAAGCAAACAGACGAATACAGAATGAAGGAGGTTCTACACAGGAAAATGGACCCAGTTTTCAAAACAATCAATAGAAAAAAAGAAAAGCAAGTTGGGACTGATATGGACCATTTGTGGATGGATTCCTTTTCAGATCCACTTACTGTAAAAAGACATTTTTGAGACATTTGGGGGAAATTTGATTATGGACTGAGTGCGCAATGATACCAAGATGTGACAATAGTGTTGCAGCTACATAGGAAGGTACCCCTTTTTAAGAGATACATATGGAGGGCACCTGGGTGGCTCAGCTGGTTGAGCATCTGACTTTGGCTGAAGTTATAATCTCATGAGTAGTGAGTTCAAGCCCCACATTGGGCTCACTGCTGTCAGCACAGAGCCTGATTTAGATCCTCTCTCCCTCTCTCTCTGCCCCTCCCCTGCTTGCGCTCTCTCTCAAAAAAAAAAAAAATGCATATGGAAACATTTAGAGTTCAAATATCACAATACTTGGGATTTGCTTTAAAACATTTCAACAAAAAGTTAAAAAGTAGAGGCAGCAAATGTGGCAAAATATTGACAATTGGTGAATCCAGGTGATGGGCATATGGGAAGTTTCTTGTATTATTCTTTCTATTTTGGAGCATATTGGAATGTTCATATGCATTTGAAATTTTTTATCATGAAAATCAACAAAAACACTAAAAACAAATATTCCTGTCAGCAAAGGTGGGTAGATTGTAGATAACTGTCAGACAATGCAGCCATCCCTATTTGAAGACTCTATTGCAATGTAACATTGCAGTTCTCACCAAGAGTTGGAATATTCCCCCACATCCCTTGAATCTGGGCAGCAATGTGACCTGTTTTAGTTAAAAGAAAAACATGACACAAGCAGAAGCTTGAAAACCACATGGGCAATAGGTTGTGTTTTCTGTTGCTACTAAGAACCCTGAGACCACCATGGGAAGAAGAAGCCCTGACTAGCAGGGGCTGCAGAAGTCACGTGGAAAAGAAATAAGATGCCCTGGCTCACAGTGTGCCAACCTCCAGACATGTGAGCGAGGGAATTCTAGACCATCCAGTTGCAGCCAAGCCACAAACTGATTGCATTTGTATGAGTGAGCCCAGGCAAGTCGAGCAAAATATCTACTCAGCAGCCCACAGAATCATGAATGTATAAAACACATTCCAGAGCAGGTCTCAGAACTCAGAACACCCAGATGTTAAGTACTGGGTGATTTGTTACACAGCAAGGTCAAACTGATGTGGATGGCTAATCTACAGGAGTACTACACAAACATATACAAAAGATGAGCTTCTATATACTGTGGAGGTACCTGGCATGTAGTCCATAAAGGTATCTGAATAGGAATTCACTATGAATTCACATGACACTAGAAAATGTACACACGGAAACTGCTCTAAAGACAGTGGAGGCTTTGGTAGATCACCTCCTTTTGCATGTACAGTGAGGCTATGAAACCGAGCAGTCACTCCACGGTTACAGGCAGGTATGACAGATGGTCTATGAAGAACTTTTTTTTTTTTTCTTTTGAGGACTACAAAGATCTGGCTCTGCCTCCAGTCACCAATCCCAGACAAAAGAGAAACAGTCTTCGGAATTGCTGGCAGATGGCCCTGCCTTTCTTCCCTGTTCTGCAACCCAAGTAGCCAGTGCATAAAGAGCACACATCTGTGAGAGTCTGGCTGACCCTCCCTCCTTGAAGTGCCATAGCTGGGGCTACCCTAGCATCCATGGACACATCCGGGACACTCTCCAACAGGGCACATTTCACCATTCATACTGTAAGAACAAATCATGCTTCCCAGTTACCACAGATGTCCATCTGCAAATGCTGGACCCAGGTAGAAGGATTAATTAGAGAGTGTTTAAACTACCACAGGAAATAAATGATATAGGAGTCACTGAGGTGCATATGGATACTTTAGCCAAGGTATTTTTTACTAAAGGAAAAATATTAAAGGAATTTAAACATCTTTTTTAAAATATTTATTTATTTATTTTTGAGAGAGAGAATGCGCACTGCATGAACAGCCGGAGGGACAGAGAGAGGAGGAGACACAGAATCCTAAGCACGGTCCTGGTTCTGAGCTGTCAACAGACAGCCCAATGCGGGGCTCAAACCCACGAACTGTGATATCATGACCTGAGCCGAAGTTGGACGCTTAACTGAGTGAGCCACCCAGGCGCCCCTAGAGGGTTTTAAATGATGACTGATTAATTTAGCTAAATCATATAACTTTACAATAACCCTCCTAAGGATTGTATGGTTTCTCTTAGTATCATTGGCAAAATATTGAACTTATAATATTTTATAAATTCAAATAAAAGAAAAATTCAAGATAGTTCAATATTTCTCCATAATACTAGCTATTTTTTTCATAATACTAGCTATTTATTTGCACCTATTTTAAAGTTAATTTTGGTACTTTAATTTTTGATGAACATGGCCATTTTCAGTACATTACAACTACTCTTCACACAAATGCCATCCACGTTTACATGCTATTATACTTTTAAAGGTGCAATATAATTTTTAAGTATGGTTTTTTAAAACCACAAGATCTTATAAGTAAATGGCCATATTTTATAGTCTTTTGAATTAGGAAACTATTATTTAGTAAACGTTGCAAATGCCTTTTTTGGACTATAGGTTTGGAATTAACATTATTCAAAAAAATCTAACAACACAAAAAGACCATTAAACATGGTGTTTGGGAAGACTGGACTTTAAAGGCTAAGAAAAATTGGTGGAAGCTTTGTTATCTGTGGAACTAAACTTATAGGGGACAAATGAAAAACCTGAAGCCGAGCTGAAGGTTGGTGCAGCAGAAGCCAGGGGCCCACTGGCCCCCTTACTTGGGACAGAACTTTGATCTCCTGCTCCTGAAAGTCCTGCTTTTTCCTTTTGAAAGTGCAACACAGGGGTGCCTGGGTGGCTCAGTTGGTTAAGCATCTGACTTTGGCTCAGGACATGATCTCATGATTTGTGAGTTTGGGTCCCACATCGGGCTCTGTGCTGACAGCTCAGAGCCTGGAGCCTGCTTTGGATTCTGTGTCTGCCCTTCCCCTGCTCATACTCTCTCTTCCTCTCTCTCTCAAAAATAAAATAAAAATAGTAAAAAAAAAAAATTTTTTAATGAAAGCACAACACAAAGAGCTGAGGAAAAGCCATTAGCTTCATTATCATTCTACCTAATACCAAAATAAATGTTCTCTCCTGTTAACAAAGTGTGGACACATATGGTAAAAGCATCAGAAAGAACATAATGGAAATAATCTGGGAAAGGTCTTCTGGGACTAAAGTTTCCTCATCTGTACAACAGAGGGGAGTGACCTGGGAGATTGGGGTGTGTTGGTGGGGGGAGGGGGTGTGCTAGATTAATCCTAAGACCCTTTCCAGCCATAACTTGCAGTGATCTAAAAAGTCAAAAGCTTTTGCTCCCTGACACTAGGAGGCTAACACTGGATGTGGTTATTTGTAGGCTTTACAAGTTTTGGAAAAATACAGATCGATCATAAAACCATAGACTCTGTTTCTATGAAAAGCTCTAGTTTTAAATGTGTCTAATTTTAAAGATGATTAGTATTTCCATCTGAGAGTATATATTATATGAAAGTGAAAAGTTATATAAAAGCTGGACAAATTAGAAAACATGCAAAAATCCAGTTAAGCTTCAATCTGTGTGTGTGAGAGTGTATGTTTTGAAAGGGTGTGGTTTCCTGACTCTGGATTGTTTGGAAATATTCTGACAAAGCCAAATTCATTTCTCTGATATCCTGAACACAGCAAGGAACTGGTGCCTAAAATAGCATAAAACATGATATTCCTACACATGTAATCAATGTAAGCCAACTAAAAAATGTGACAGACACACGTAAGATTTTTAATCTGTATTCTCATAATTCCTTTTGTAGACACAGTCCCTGCAATCGGCTGGACTAGAAAATTTAGCATACTTTTCACTCATTTGTTCATTAAAGCAATTTTCACCTATTCGACAAGCATTTATAGAACTCTTATTATGTGCCAGAAACCACTTCTTTTAAAATCTTTCCAGGTTGATTTGTTTATTTAACGTCATCGTCTTTTACTCTCTCTCTTGCTTTTGTTAGGTGTGATGCCATGTTCACGTTAAACCAGGAGCACATTTAAATTGTACTCAAAGGAGAATGCTCTCTTACTAAGGGAAAAACCCAATCCACATACATGGGGCAGGAGGAGCAGAGAAACAGATGAGCAATTTGGTATTCTTTATCCTCCCCACCCACCTCAAGAGAAATACAGGTCTGGCTGCACTTAATTTTGCTTCTTCCCCTGCTGTAAAGAGAAGTTATGCCCACGGTGACCTACTTTTACAGAGTGAATCTGAGACAGAAATAACAGACAAAAAGACTTAATAATATAATACATAGTAATTATAAACACATGCAATTGCCTTAACATAAGAAAATAGGTGTGGATGGAGATTATATATTATTCTGCATAATTTCCTTCTCTGTACATAAATGTTAACAAAACAATAGCAGAACTACTTAATGGTGGCAACCAGTAGTAATTAATGGTAGGACTATTTGACTAATGTATTAGAAAAATATAACAAGATTTTACATTTTTCTGTCCTCTAATACAGCAATTTAACTCTTTTAAAATTATTTATTGGGTATGTAAATTTCATAGGCTTTATATTGTATATTTTTAAGATATATAAATGTAAAACTTCTTAAAAGGAAAATATAAATACAACAGGGCTAAACATAAATTTAACCACAACTGCACACAAAAATAATGTCCTGCTTCTTTCAGTGCTATGATACAATCGGATATTTTTATTCTGTTTCCTTTTTCAATAACACTTGTCTGAACCGCCTGTAGCAGTTTAGACATCCCTTGTTTCTTTATGTGGTCGGAAAACTGAATACAATCATATGTAAAATTCACTTTGACTTGCAGCTCTGTTCAGCTCAAACCCACATGACACTGATCTCTGGTGTCAGCCCAATGTGACGACATTAAGCTAAATATCCTCTCAACAAAACCATTTGAATGTGGAATGCTTCGGATTTCACTGACTAACAAGAACAGGTTTTTATCTTTTTTAGTTTTTTATGTTTTTAAATGTTTTATTTTTTCTGAGAGAAAGAGAGACAGCGTGAGCAGGGGAGGGCCAGAGAGAGAGGGAGACACAGAATCTGAAACAGGCTCCAGGCTCCAAGCTAGCTGTCAGCACCAGAGCCTAACGCGGGGCTCGAACCCACGAACCGTGAGATCATGACCTGAGCCGAAGTCAGACGCTTAACCAACTGAGCCACCCAGGCGCCCCAAGAACAGGTTTTTAGACTCGTGGGAATTCATTCCACCTCTCCAAAAACATCCATCCACACTGTATCTAAAGGCTTGTTAATCAGGTTGTTTGCACCTATAAATTCATCACATAGGCTATCCTTGTCTAAAATATCTTACTGTTTTATAAAACTTCTTATTTTAAAGTGATTGTAGAGTCATAAGAAGATGCAAAGAAATATTCAGGGAAATCCCATGCTCCCTTCACCCAGCTCCCCCGATGTTAGCATCTTACACAACTCTATTACAATATGGAAACCAAGAAATTGACAGTGGTACTTTCCAAAGACTATGTTCAGATTTCTCCAGTTATATAAGCATTCATGTTGGGTGTGTGTGTAGCTCTGTGCAACTTGATCACTGTCGTCTTGTATAACCACAACCACCACCACTAAGATACTCAACTGTAGCTTCACCACAAGACTCTCTTATGTTCCCTCTCCTGCCAATCTCTAACCCCTGGCAACTAATAATCTGTTCCCCATCTCTATAATTATATTACTTCATGAATATTACATAAATGGAGTCATATAGTATGTAACCTCTTGGAATTGGCTTTGTTCACTCAGCATGTTTTCCTGGAGATTTATACTAGTTGTTGCATGTATCAATAATTTCTTCCTTTGTTAAAAAAAATAACAATAATCCCTTATTCCACCTTATGGAGGTATTATAGTTTGTTTAACTATTATCCATTGAAGGACATTTGAGTACTTCTCAACTTAGGAATATCATGAATACTACTACTTTGAATATTTGTGTACAAATCCCTGCCTGAAAATAACTCTTCATTTCTCTGGGACAAATGCTCCAAAATTCAAACATGGAGTCCTATGGTAAACCGCCCCCTCCATTTTTTTTTCAGTTTTGAGAAGAACTGTTGAATATTTTTCAGAGTGGCTGTACCATTTTACATTGACCAGCAATGTATGACTAATGCAGTTTGCTTCCTTGCCAGCATCTGGTGATCTCACTATGTTTCATTTTAGCCATTCTGGTAGGTATGTAATTGTATCTCACTGTAATCTTAATTGGCATTGCTCTAATGGCTAATGAGAAATTCACCTGTATATGTCCTTCAGGAAAACATCTATGTCTTTTGTCCATTTTCTAATAGATTTTTTTAACTCGAGTTTTGAGAGTTCTTTATATAGTCTAGATACAAGGACTTTGTTGGATATGTACTTTGCAAATATTTTTTCATGACTCTTTTCTAATGACTTTTCCCCCCTTTTCCAATAATTAAAAAAAACTGAAACAGTCATTTCCAAAAAAGGAGTCATTTTATCATCATGATTTTTTGCCACAACCTAAACATAACATCATATGACTCAGATACAGTCACTTTATCCTTTTTCATGGCTTCTTATGGCCTCATCAAAGATCACTAAAAAGCTCTGAAGAAACAGCATATAAATGTCTGTTTTACTGTACTTTTTCCCTCTATTCTCATCCTCAATGTAGTTCCAAATTACAGAAGGATATTCCTTTTGTCCCACAACACTTGAAAGTATGATTTTACACCAGGCCAAAGCTTTAGTATCATTTTATAACTGACAACAATGACAATCATCCTGTAGGCAAAGATGCTAAGAAGGCTCTCCCCTGCAGTTCTATAAATTCAACCGTCTCATTAAATGCTTCTGCACATTCTGAGGAAATGGAAAAGTGACCCAAAACTTGTATTAATGAAAGCCTCAATTTCACAGGTAATCAATCACATGGCTTCTGTTTTTTAAATCATGTTTTTTTAAGAGTATGTGTATGAGGCATGTAGGTATTTAATAGGAAAGATCATTTCAGTTTCTTTGGTGAGAAGTTTATAGATTGAATGGAATTTCCAATATTTACATTTGAACTATCCTGGATCTGCAAATAGTAATAAGCAAAGTAGAACAAGATGTCAACAATCTTTGTGCTTTTTTGTTTTCTTTAGATTTCATTAAAATATTCACACAAATCAAGAAGATGATTCAAAAGTTCAATTTTAAATCAAAATACCTAATAGCTGGGCAGAACATTTGATCTGATGTGCTACAGACAGCAGGATGGTTGTGGTGAGACCTGAGAGAATTAGCTCTATACCACAAGGGGCAAATGCATATGGCATTTAGGTTTCCTGGTTTGCCCACAAGGATGCATTACTCTAACCTGTGAATCAGAAAATGTAAGTTGCATAGAGCAATAGGGGAAAGAAACCATAATGCATATTCATATGTATGATATGCCTAAGATTAGTCAGCAGCAGTGCCTTTCAACCCATTATTGATATCTTTTGGGGAGATGATTTAGAAGTCATTGATTTAGAAGTACTCGCCTATCTCAGCCCAACTTGGTGAGATTCAGCATCCAAATGAGCCTTCATACCACCTTCTCCATGCCCACTTCCAGAGCCCATTCTGTGCACTGTGTAGCATGCCCTGTTTTGGTGATTTGGCTCCCCAATCCAGTTGTATGTGTCCTTCCATCTGTCAGTAAAATACCACAGTCATTTAGCTTTCTTTTTCAATGAGATTTGGGCCATTCTGGCATTGCTATTACAATGGTTGTAATTATCTGAATTCTTCAAAGACATGATCAGAATATTCACAATGTTAACATTTTAACAAGCACTATCTTGAAACAAAGCACAACAGTTAATCAGCAGGCCAAGTCAAAGCCAGATTCTTAATGCTCATGATTACAACACCCTTAATTATACACTTAAATCTCCTTGCTCGGAGTAATGCAACAATGGATGATGATCCATCACTATGAACCGTAAATAACAGATACAATGAGTGTTAGGGCAAAAAGGGTGACAGCCACTACAGAAGGTAGATCATCTATGCATTTGGCAGTAAAGCGTCTCTGCTTTTGGCCCCTATTTGGAGGCCACCTCCTGGGTTTCATACTTTTCCTTCAACCTTCGATACCCATCACCAAAAGCCAGGGAGTAGTTTTCTGTGACAAAGGGTTTTCAGTGCTAGAATTGGGACATGAAGCAACAGAAGACATCTAGTCACCCTTGTGTGATATGTAAAAGACTCATTCTAGAAAGACCTTAGAGTAGGATGGCCCTCCTTACTAGCTCTGGTCATCCCTTGACCTGCCTGCGTTCATTCCAGAGGACCAGGGAGGGATATTTTGGAGAGCATATACATGGGCTGGTCTCCTCTTCCTCCTCCTCTGCCACATCCCCATCTCACTCTTAGATCAGAAATTACAACTATAATTAGTCTCCTAACTTTCCCCTTGTCCAGGAAAGGAAGAGACAGAAGTTGGAGGGGCAAACTCCAGAGGAGGAAGGCTGCAGTGTGAATACCCTCAAACTTTTCCAGTTTTTCTACTCCAATGCCATGGAGTAAAAGCTGCATGGTTAGCGGCCTCCTGTAAATACAAAGCATTCTTCTCCATAATTCATTAATTGTTTCCTTATTAGATGCCACTCACGGTGCTAGGTGTTTGGAATATGAGAAAGAATAAAAGGAAGGTCTCTGTCTTCAAAGAATCTGCAGTCTAGAGAGGGAGAGAAAATAAGAGGAACACCAGTAGAGCAAGGGCTAAGAACACAGAGAGGGAACTAGGGAAGCAGAGAAAAGGAGAACTTGGATGGAGGTTTGGGGAGAAGGTGTCCCTAGGAGAGAACATGGTTGGAAGTGTGACTATCTTAAATACAAAACCACTGACCTCAGAGTCAGAGTTCCTGTATTGCAAAGTCCTTGAAGTATGTTTCAAAGGGTACCACCAGTTTGAGGGCTTTGCCTCTAAAAATAGGACATTGGGATTTCCCAAGAGCAGCAAGAAGAACTCACAAGGGGAGAATGTGATTGCATAAGGCTGACAAGGGGAAGGAGGCTGATCTCCCCACTTGCCTGGAAGGCTGGGCCTTAAACGTCGTGGTAGGGCACTGAGCCAGCATTCCAATGTAGTCTGAAGTTGAGTTTGGCTAATCTATGACAAAAAGCTTACCAAGCAGAAGGGCAGGGGGAAAATATTTCAGCAAAAATATTTAACCCACTGAAAATAATTTATACTTGTGTACAAACAACCTGCTGATTAAAAATGATTCTTAACTACTCATTAAAAGGAGGCCCACCCTTTGGGACCTATACTTTGCAACACTTAGGTACTATTTAATGGGAGTTACAGTATAAGCAGAATATTAAAAGGATGCATTTCTTTACACGCTATAATTTTACTTTTGACTAACTCCAACTTTCTCTGTGCTCAATTAGTCTGACTTAGTGAAGTTTTGTCGTGTACAAGCTGTGAAGTCCTGACTTGTCTCTCAACTTGCCAGCAAGAAGTAGCAGGATCAGTAAATTCTCAAGATTTTAAAAAGCTCAAAACTGTAGCCCATCTTCTCCTTTACTAATTTTAAATGACTGTAAGCCATTGGGAAAATAATACTTATCACCAAAAATATAATCTATATTCTTCTTTTTTAATGAAAAAGGTTTTTTAATGTTTATTTTTGAAAGACAGAGCACAAGCGGTGGGAGGGGCAGAGTGAGAGGAAGACACAGAATCTGAAGCAGGCTCCAGGCACTGAGCTGTTAGCAGACAGCCCTGCGTGGGGCTCAAACCCATGAACTGTGAGATCATGACCTGGGCCAAAGTCGGATGCTTAACCAACTGAGCCACCCACGCGCCCCATAATCTATATCCTTCTTGACCATAGCTGATGTGACTGAGAATCAAATTTGAGTTTGTGGTCTCTGTCTTCTGAATTCTTGAAGTATGACACATAACAAAATTGGGTTCAACACTATAAAGGGGATTTTCAAAGCCTGGAGACCTATTAAGAATTCCCATAACCAGGGACATTTCTTGAGGTTGGTGGGAGAGAGAAAGGTGTTTTCATCTTCTGGTAAACTTTTAACTAGGAAGCTCAAGCTTCACTTTTTTATTTTGACAGGGGGTGAAAATGTGGGCAAGGGAGAACTTCCATATGTAAGGATA
The DNA here is from genome assembly GCF_008692635.1 of Crocuta crocuta. Classification (NCBI taxonomy): domain Eukaryota; kingdom Metazoa; phylum Chordata; class Mammalia; order Carnivora; family Hyaenidae; genus Crocuta; species Crocuta crocuta. The sequence continues at coordinate 7,669,823 of NW_027529641.1, read as the reverse complement.
CAAGGAAGAATGAATGTTATGATCAGAAGTGCAAATCTTTGATGAAGAAATACAGAAGGACCACTTTGTGGGTCCCTTAATACCTGCTACTCAAGCAACAAGAATGATAAGTGTTCTTAAGTTACACATTTTTTCTCTGCATGTGAGAAGAAAATGCCACTTCTGAAATGGTAAATTAATCTGTGGTTTGAGACAAGCAAAGTTGCATAATGGTCCCTGCTTTGCCAGATATATCCTGACCACGTGTGTCAGTTTTCTTATCAATAAAAATGAAAATCACTGCTTTTTATAAGTTAGTTTATCAGGATTAAATGGACTCACATATGAGATAGTACATAGGCACTCAATAAATTTCTGCTCGTTGTTTTTGCTGAATTATTCTTTGCTTCCATTTTTAATCTTGCCTTGCTATTTGATATTTACTGTTATTTATTATTATTTTTTTTATCAGAGTAAAGTCAGAAGGCTTAAACAATCATTCTGAAGATGAAAAAAGTTATTTTCTAGGCCAGATTCAATTACTGAGTATCTATCATGTTCTATACACTGGGGACTCAGCAATTAAGAAGCCCTCAGCAGAAAAAAAGCCCTTCCCCCACAAGCTTCTACTGCAGTGGAAACAGATAGAAACAAATACAGTAAATAAGAAAAATATGCAAAATGTTAGAGGGTAGAAAGTGCTAGAGAGAAAAATCAAGAGAAGGATATGGAATCCTTAGGAAAGGCAGAGGGACAGTTCATTTTGTGGGTTCAGGAAGGTCTCATTAGGAAGGGGACGTGAGGGGCACCTGGGTGGCTCAGTTGGTTAAGCGTCCATCTTAGGCTCAGGTCATGATCTCATGGTTTGTGGGTTCAAGCCCGGCATCAGGCTCTGTGCTGACAGCCATCTCAGAACCTGGAGCCTGTTTCGGATTCTGTGTCTCCCTCTCTCTCTGAACCTCCTCTGCTCACGCGGTCTCTTCTCTCTCCCTCTGTCTCTCTCAGAAATAAATAAACATTAAAAAATACATAAAAAAAAAAAAAAAAGGAAGGGGACATGAGAATACAGGGAGTGAGTCATGTACAGATCTGAGGAAGCCCTTCCAGGCACAAGGGATGCCAACTGCAGGGTCTCTGAGATGGGAGAGACCTTGGTGTGTCTGAGGAGCAAAGAGGCCAGTGGGCCAGAGCGGAGCTAAAAGGAAGCATGTCAAGGAAGTAAAGGAACTATGGCCGGGCGGGCGGGTCACACTGGGCCTTGGAGGCTTTTTTTTCCTATGTGAGATGGAGAGCCACCAGAGGAATGTGAACAGGAAGTGACAATGGAGCAATTGTTTTAACAGAACACCCTGCCATATGCAGACAATGAAGTGAGAGAGCGCAAGGGTGGAGGCAGGGAGGTGAGCAGGGAGGGACCTAACATAGCCTAAGATGAGGTCTGGTGGCCTGGACTAGGCAGCATGGTTGGAGGTGCTGCTGTCTGTGACTTCCAGATGATGTAAAGCTGACAGGGTGTGTTGATAGATTGGATACAGAGTACAGAGAAAAAGAAGAGTCAAGGTTAATGCTGAGACTTCTGATAAGTGCAACTGGAAGGATGGAAATGTCATCAAATAAGATCATAAAGACTAGAAAAAGCAGGTTTGGGAGGCTGACATCAGGAGCTAGTCTTGGACATATTATACGTGAGGCTCATGTTAGACATCCATGCAGGAGTGTTGAGTCGGCAGTTGGAGATGTGAATATGGACTTTAGGGAAGAGGTCCAGATTGGATGCATTGATGATTATCAATTTAAGATGCCTTAAGCCATTGGTGCATGGAGCTCACAAAAGAGTGGGTGTAAATGCAGAGAAGAGAACCAGAACCAAGCTTGGGGCATGCCAATGTTGAGAGGTCAGGGAGAAGGAGTAAAGGCAACTGAGAATAAGTGACCACTAAGAGAGAGGATGGTGTCTTAGATGCCAAGTAAAGAAAACATTTCAAGAAGGGACTGAGTAATTGTGAACTGTGTCAAATGCTGTTTATAGGTTAGGAAGATAGCCAAAAACTGACCAAACTGGATACTCCAAAATCTTCAAGAAAAAAAAAAGTATTTTAAGCCAGTTTTTAATGTAAAACAACTTTTAAATTCAGTTTTCAATGTTTTCATAAGGCCTTACCATTAAACACGAGAGCTTGCACATGTATTTATCTCTTCCTAAATCTCACTAAAATGACACAAAAGATAAGAAAGCTCTAACACCCAAGAACAAAGAGACAATATAGGTCAGGATGTGTCTCCTTCCCGCTCCCTTAAACTCTAAACATTTCCTGGAATCTACTCAAAGATGAATTTTCCAGCTAAGTCTTCAGGCATTCCAGAAGAATGGAAGCCTCAGAGATAGCAAAGAAAAGCCAGAAACCTCCCAGGACTATAGCAGATATGTAAGGAGATGACAAGCCTGGGGAGTGACAGGAATAAGTACATAAAAAGTAAAGTAAAAATAAAGACAAAGCACTACATTTAAACGACAAACTTCAAAATAAAAAGTACTTGTAATCTATTTTCATTATTATAAAACAGCAGAGAATGCCAGACTTCTTCTGCCCAATGCCTACCTGTGGCCAGGCAGGGCATCAACATTCACCACTGGTTTCTCAAGCCCTGGCCTTTCATTATCTGTACTCCTTCTCAAGAATACACGCCAGGGGCACAAACTGGGCTTTTCCATCACTCCAAACTGCCTCCTCTCCAAAATCACAATGCTCAAACATTGCAATCTCAGACAGGAGATTAGGCATGTCAACGTAAATGGAAACAGTGGGGATCTCAAAGAGCCAGGGGTCAACAAGGTCAGACTCAGAAAGAGGTTCAAGGAAGAATAAAGGGGGGTAGGGTTACAGAAAAGTGTCTGAAGACACATAAATGCCTAATTCAAATAAATGCCTCTTTGAAGAAATTAGTAAATATATTTTTTAATGTTTATTTATTTTTGAGAGTGAGAGAGAGAGAGAGAAAAAGAGAGCATGAGTGGGGGAGAGGCAGAGAGAGGGGAAGACACAGAATCTGAAGCAGGCTCCAGGCTCCAAGCTGTCAGCACAGAGCCTGACATGGGGCTCGAACCCACAGACCATGAGATCATGACCTGAGCCGAAGTCAGATGCTCAACCAACTAGAGCCATCCAGGTGCCCCAAAATTAGTAAATATTTTTTGAGTACATACTAGATGCAAAGCAACATGGTACAAAATGCTATGTGCCTTAGTTACCTACTGCTACATAATAAAATGTAGTAACTTAAAACAACAAGCATTTATTATTTCACACAGGTCAGGAATCCAGGAGCAATTTAGCTGAGTGGTTCTGGCTCAGGGCCCACATGAGGCTGCCGTCAAGATGTTGACCAGGAATGCAGTCATCTGCTTGACCGGGCTGGAGGATTCACTTTCAAGGTGGCTCACTCACATGGCTGTTGTCTGGAGTACCTCAATTGCTCACCACAGAGACTGTTCCATAGGGCTCCTTGAATGCCCTCAGGACATGGCAGCTGGCTTCCCTCAGAACAGCTGATGGGGCAGAAGACAAGGAGAAAGCCACAGTACTGTGTATGACCAGGTCTATAGTATATACCATCACTTCTGCCTTAGTCTATTCATTAGGAGCCAGTCACTAAGCCCAGCACACATAGAAGGGGAGGGAATTAAGCTTACTTCCTGAAGGGAAGAAGATCAAAGATTTTTCAAACCATCACGTTGCATATCTGGTTCCACAGGAATGATACTATAGTACACTGTTAAAATAAGCACACATGTAAATCAGTATAACACAAATTGGAATGTGGCAAATATAAGAAAAGTAGACATGCCATTGTAGATTTTATGACGAAAATTATAATTTAGCCAAGGATCAAACCTATCAGATGTTCCTCAAAACCTACTCAAGACATTAAGTCTAAGAGACTCCACTTGATAAAATCTAAAGTTTTATTTTGGTTCTTTTTTTTTTATTTTTTATGTCTTATTTATTTTTGAGAGAGAGATAAAGACAGCATGAGCAGGGGAGGGTCAGAGAGAGAGGGAGACACAGAATCCAAAGACAGGTTCCAGGCTCTGAGCTGGTTGTGTGTGAGCACAGAACCTGACACAGGGCTCAAACCCACAAACTGTGAGATCACGACCTGAGCCAAAGTCAGATGCTTAACCTGAGCCACAGAGGTGTCCCTATTTTGGTTCTATTTTTTAAAAATTTATTTATAGGGGGGCGCCTGGGTGGCTTAGTCGGTTAAGCGTCCAACTTTCTCTTAGGTCATGATCTCGCGGTTCGTGGGTTCGAGCCCCGCGTCGGGCTCTGTGCTGGCTGCCAGCTCAGAGCCTAGGGCCTATTTTGGAGTCTCTGTCTCCCTCTCTCTCTGACCCTCCCCTGCTCACGCTGTCTCTCTCTCTCTCTTAGAAATAAATAAAAATATTTTTAAAAAAAATTTATTTATAGGATCACATTTCACAATTGCACTATTATTTAGAAGCCTTTTTACAGATGATTTAAGTCACCCAGTTTATTAAAGTTATTTACTGTAATATAAAAAAAGATGTTAAAATAATAAAGCACCACCAGTTCTCTACGTGTAAGAAAACTGTTAAAAGCAATCTGTTAGAAGAATAGCTGCTATATTACCTATGCTGGAAAGTTCCATTTTTAAATTCGTTTCTAGTTGACTTCCTCTGTGACCCCATAAAAGCAGTCTAAATAGATAATTAGTAATCACTAGAACTTCAGTTCCCAATATCTTAAGATATGCTTAACATAATGTAAATTTAAATATAAATGTCAGTATCCACCAAACAACAGAGCCTCAAAACACAAGAAGCAAAAGCCGAGGAAGCTTAAAAGAGAAAACTGGTAAGTCCTCATTTATAATTAAGGACTGCAGTCCCCCTCTCAGCAACTGAGGACTACTGGATAAAAAAATCATCCAGGGATAGAGAAGATCTGAGCAATACAACCTAACAGGATCTTACTGACATATACAGTACACTAACCCAATCTCAGTAAAATATAAATTATTTTTAAGCACTCATGGAACACTCCTCAGATGCGACCCTATGTTGGACCATAAACCATGCTGCAAAATTTAAAGTAAGTGTCATCACACAAGTGTGTTTGCGATCATAGTGAAATCAAACAAGAAAATAATAATCATGTGGAAATAAAACATTTCTAAATAATCAACATGTCAAAAAAAATACCTCAAAGGAAATTTTAAAATACATAAAACTGAATGAAAATGAAAGCACAACATATCAAACACGTGGGACACAGTTACAGCAGTAGCTGAGAGGCAAATGTATAGCACTAAAAATGCTTATATGAAGAATGCAAAAACATCTCAAATCAATAACCTAACTTCCTACCTCAAGAAACTAGGGGGGAGAAAGAGTAAAGTCAGCACAAAGCAAGCAAAAGGAAGTAATAAAGATAAGAACAGAAATTAATAAAATTGAAAATAGAAAACAAAAGAAGAAAGCAAAAAAACAAAAGGCTGGTTCAATGTGAGGGTGGTGGGAAGAAGGTTCAATAAAACTGATAATCTTCTGGCAAGACTGACAAAAATAAGAAGAAAACAAAAAATTATCATACATGAAATAAGCAGTACCATTACAGATCCCACAGTCATTAAGAAGATAATAAGGGAAGACGATGAATAACTTTATACTCAGAAATCTGATAATTCAGAAGAAATGGACTGACACCTAAAAAACCACAAGTTATCAAAACTCCGTGAAAATGAAATAGTCAATCTGAATAGCCTATCACCATTTTTAAAAAATTGAATATCTAATTTAAAAGCTTCCAAAAGATAAATCTACAGGGCCAGAAGGATTCACTGCAGACTTCTACCAAACATCTAAGGAAGAATTACCACTAGTCAAAATCCCTGCAAGGCTTCTGTATATATAAACAAAACTATTCTAGGGCACCTGGGTGGCTTAGTCGGTTAAGCACCTGACTCTCGACCTCAGCTCAGGTCTTGATCTCAGGGTCATGAGTTCAAGCCCCATATTGGGCTCTTGGGCATAAGTCTACTTAAAATAAACAAAATTTTTCTAAAGAATACATGGAAAGGCAAAGGAATTAGAAGAGCTAGATCAACTCTGAAAAACAAAAGAGAATAAAATGGGATGTATCAGTCTATGAGATTTCAAGAACTATTTTATAGATACACTAATCAAAACTGTGGTATTAGCAAAGATGAGCGGAATCCAGAATTAGACCCACACACATATGCCTAATTCATTTTTGACAAAGCAGCAAAGGCAATTAAATGAAAGAGGGATAGCTTTTCGAACAAATAGAGCTAGAGCAAGTGGATATCCATCAGCAAAAAAATGACATAAACCTCATACCTGACACAAAAATTAATTCAAAGCAGATCAGACACTTAATGTAAAACTATTAAATCTTTAGAGGAAAAAAGGAGAAAATCTTTAGGATCTAAGGGTAAGCAAGGATTTTTTAGATCTGACACCAAAGGGATAATTCACCGAAAGAAATACTGATAAATTGGGACAATATCAAAATTAAAAAATTTTGCTCTGCCTAAGGCCCTGTTAAGAGGATGAAAAGACAAGCTACAGACTGTAAGAAAATATCTGCAAACCACTTAATTGACAAAAGCTTAGAATATATAACATACTCTTCAAAGTTGATAGTAAAAAACCAAACAATCCAAGTTAAAAATGGGCAAAAAACAGACATTTCATTGAAGGCGATATTCAGATGGCTAATAGGCATATGAAAAGATGTTCAACATCATTAGACTTCAGGGAAATGCAAATTAAAACCACAATGAGCTATCACTGCAAATCTATCAGTTATATACCTATTTGGTGACAACATCAAATGTTAGTAAGGATGTGGGAAAACTGGATCACTCATACATTGCTGCTAGAAATGTGATATGGTAGAGATACTTTTGGCAGTTTTTTATAAAATGAAACGTGCAATTACCAGACCCAGCAATTACACTCTTGGGCATTTATCCCAGTGAAATGAAAATTCATATTCACACAAAAATCTGTATACAAATGTTCACAGTAGTTTTATTATAATAGCCCCAAAATCAGAATCAGCCAAAATTTTTCTCAACAGGTGAGTTAAAAACAAAACAAAACAAAAAACCCAACTGTGAGCTATCCATACCATGGAATATTATTCAGTAATAAAAAGGAGCAAAAAATTGATATAAGCAACAACCTGGATGGATCTCCAGGAAATTACATTGAGTGAAATAAGCCCATTCCAAAAGGTTCGTTCTGTACTGAATGCTTGATTCTGGGTTTTTTTTGAATTTTTAAAAAATGTCTTATTTATTTCTGAGAGAGAGACAGCATGAATGGGGGAGGGTCAGAGAGAGAGGGAGACACAGAATCCAAAACAAGCTCCAGGCTCTGAGCTAGCTGTCAGCACAGAACCTGATGTGGGGCTCGATCCTACAAACCACGAGATCATGACCTGAGCCGAAGTCGGATGCTTAACCGACTGAGCCACCCAGGTGCCCCTGATTCTGTTTATATAACATTTTGAAATGATAAAATTTTAGAGACAGAGGACAGATTAGCCGGATGTGTTAAGGGAAGGGAGAAGACTGCATGTGGTTATAAAAGGCAACATGAGAGATTCCTGGAGTATTTTTTTAGAGAAAAATATATAAAGGTTAGATAAGGAGAAATACACACTTTAAGGGCTCTATTCTCCCTCCGCCCCCACCCCACCGTGAGCTTCACAATGAACACAATGGCCACACTATCAAAACTAAGGAAGAACTGGTACCCTGTGGTTACTTACCAATATATGGAAACTAAAATAAATACAAGTATGTTCTAAAAAAATTCAAAGCTCTATGCTCTATAAAATGTTAATTTTACAAGGTCACTAAATGTGTTTATTTTCAGGATCATGAAAGCAATTTCCTTAGATCAAAACCCAAACCTTCTGAGATGAATATCCTCTGTGGAGAATGACTTACATAATGTTGTTCTGCATTACGTAATAATGAAATAATAGGGGGTTTCTTTCACCAGAGAGACGCACAACACATCATGGGAGCAACAGTATATCTGCATTTCTACCAGATGGTCCCTGTACCTTCACTACATCACCACTAGATTTCCATGAATTGTATTTAGGAAAATCAGTAGGTCACAGCACTTTTACTCAGTTTTAGAATACATGGAAAAATGACAAGGGCATTCTCTTGCCATGCTGTTTTCAAAGGAAATCACATAATTACTTGGAAAATACACATTTAACCAAATTAAAACCATGTGCAAAGTGTAACCTTTTATATACATATAAAAAATATAGAAAGACAAATATATAGAGAGAAGTATCGAAAATTACAAAAAAGAGAGAGAGCCTACTGGCAATTAAAGGATGGCTTCTGTAGTAGGGTGCATGGTGTTCCTCAACAAGACACGGCTACATCCTAACCTCCAGCACCTGTGAATATGACCTTATTTGGAAAGTGTCTTTACAGATGTAAGTCAAGGATTAAGATAGAGACCAGCCTAGATGATCCCAGGGGGCCCTAAATCCAATGACAACTGTCCCTATAATAATGAGGCACAGAGAGATCTGACAGAGACACATAAGAGGAGAAAGGGAGGTGAAGACAAAGGCAAAGACTGAAAGGTCCCCAGCGAGCAATGCCCAGGAATGCTGGACAGCCACCAAAAACTGGAAGACCATGATCAGATTCTCCCCTGCATCTCTTGGAGGGAGTATAGATGAATTTTGGCCTTCCATCCTCCAAAACTGTATGGTAACTGGTTACAAAAGCCACAGAAAACTAGCACACTCCCTTTATTAGAGAATGCAATTCACATACTTGCCAATCAAAGCAAAACATGAGAATCATTCTTTTAAATTCAAGATAAAACAGGTCTCAAAAATACCTTAAGATTTAGCTATCCAGAATCTAGCTTATGTAATCATGAGACCTCCAAAGTGGTTTTGAATCCAGAACAAATAAAAAAAAAACTGAACAGAAAGGCATTAGGAGGACGGGAAAAAAAGTTTAGAAACAGTTTTTAATTCTGTTCAATGGGAAGCAATATCACCAAAAAAAAAAAATCCAATAAATGATTCCCTGAATTAATAAGCCTGTAAAAAATAAGCCTAAAATTGGTAGAGTTCAATTGGTATCTTTACTATACACTAGAAACACTAGTTTAAAATATAATAGAGAAACATTGCATTCACAAAAGTATGCAAATAGGAAACACAGTATCAAGTAATAACTTTACCCAACCACCAATGGACCTATATAAAAACAAAGAAACAACAAATTATTACTATTTTTTTGTTATTTGTTAATTTTTTTATTTATTCAGGAAGTCCTGAATAAGTGGAATATGTCCAGTTGCTGGGTGGATAACTAAACACTATAAGACACAAGACAGTCTCAAGATTGTTGACAGGTTTGATACAACACAAACACATATTTTTGAAGGATACTTAAATAAGTCCAATATACCGATGGCATAAAACTCTAGTGAGAAAGAAAAGATTTATAAACTAATGGGTATGAAGATGACCAGATATGCCATATATTAAAACATAATATAAAGCTGTAATTACTAAAATAAGGAAGAAGCTAAATGAAACAGAATAGATAACAGAGAAATCAACCTTATTATTATGAGAATTAATGTATGGTAAAGCCAGCAACAGGAAAAGTAATATGCAATCAATGAACTTTATAATAACAATGACTAGTAATTGGGTTAAAAGGCAGTTGGGAAGCAATCACATCTTTGTATCACACCATTATAAAAAAAAAAAACTACAAATGAACTGAAGACTTAACTGTTAAAAATTAAACAACAAATAAGTCAGCGGGATATAAAAGAGAAAACTGACCTGACCCGGAGGCAAAGGTGGTGAGAGGGAGAGTGAGAAAAGAGAAGGGCTCTTAAATGCAACGGAAATAGAAAAAAATAGAAAAAGATTGATAAGGGGAGCCTGGGTGGCTCAGTAGGTTAAGTGTCCAACTTCCGCTCAGGTCATGATCTCACAGTTTGTGGGTTTGAGCCCCACGTCGGGCTCTGTGCTGACAGCTCAGAGCCTGGAGCCTGTTTCGGATTCTGTGTCTCCCTCTCTCTCTGACCCTCCCCTGCTCACATTCTGTCTCTCTCCCTCAGAAATAAATAAAAAACATTTTAAAAAATTTTAACAAGAAAAAGATTGATAAATTCTACTATACTGAATTTTTATGCTAAAAAAAAGAGAGAAACAAATGAGCTGGAGAAAATATTTACATAAATAAGAAAAAGGATTAGTATCCTCAATATCTAATAAACTCACTCACAGGGAAAAGGGCACCAGAAAAAAGATATTAATAACTAATATGAGAAATAAACCTTACAATTCAAATAAAAAGACAAAAATACACTTCAATTTAAAAGTGGACGAAGGATTTGAATAGACATTTCTCCAAAGATGATGTACATGTGGCTAATAAGCCCATGAAAAGATGCTCAACATTATTAGTCATTGGGGAAATGCAGCTCAAAACCAGGATGAGATACACCTTCCCACTCACTGGGATGGCTATAATCAAAAAGACCAATGAAAACAAGTGTGGGAAGGATGCAGAGAAATTGGAACTCTCATATACTTCTGATGGGAATGTTAAATGGTTCGGCTACTTTGGAGAATAGTTTGGCAGTTCCTCAAATGTTAAATATAAAATTACCAGCAATTCCACACCTAAGAGAAACTAAAAAACATATTCCTACAAAAATCTGTAAACAGGGGCCACCTGGGTGGCTCAGCTGATTAAGTGTCTGACTTCGGCTCAGGTCATATCTCTCGATCCGTGGGTTCGAGCCCCACATCAGGCTCTGTGCTGACAGCTCAGAGCCTGGAGCCTGTTTCAGATTCTGTGTCTCCCTCTGTCTCTGCCCCTCCCCGGCTTGTGCTCTGTCTCACTCTGTCTCAAAAATAAATAAACGTTAGAAAAAAATCTGTAAACAAACATACATAGCAGCATTATTTCATGATAGCCAAAGAGTATACAAACAACCCAAATGTCCACCAGCTAAATGGATAAATGAATAAACAAAAGACAACATATTCATATGATAGAATACTGTTCAGCCATTAAAAGGAATGAAATACTGACACATGCTACAACATGAATAAGCCCTGAAAACATCATGTTAAGTGAAAGAAACCAGATGCAAAAAGCCATACATTGCATTATTCCATTCAGGAACAGGCAAATCCAAGACTGAAATGTATTCTGCCTTTGGGGATTGGGAGACACTCCAGCACTTAACCCGGCCTACGTTAACAAGAGAAGATGTCTAAATGAATAAAGTTTATTCTATTAAAGATGTTTCCATTGCTTTGACTCAGTAATTCTGCTTTTCAGAATGTTAAATATAAAAATAGCTACAGGTAGAAATATTAATCCAGTGACTGATTACACATTAAATCTCTTACTACCTGCTAGGCAGTTTAAGGGAAGGTGGGTACAGTGCCTCCTAAGACAAATGGTCGCTGAAGTATTATTCATAATAGCAGAAACCCCTAAGGGTGATGTCCAATAACCAGGGATTGATTGTGGACTATTTACTCAACATTAGTTACATTAAAATTACTCAATCATTAAAATGCTATTTGTAATAACAATGAAAAGTATGTTATTTTGTTAAGTGAAAGAAATCATATTAACATATATTTAATCACAACTATATGAGAACATTTTAAACCTATGTATAGACAAAACATTGGAAGGATCAAAGTGTTGACAGTTACTGTCTTTGAATGGTGAGTCTATGGTAGTAATTTTCTGTTGTAGAAATTTCCAAATTTTCTATAACGAGCAAGCTTACTTTGGGTAGTGAAATAAAACAAAAACGAGCTTTAAGAAAACTGAATCAAGAGGCAAGGCAACAGAGGTATGTGTTACCTGATCACAAAATATCTGTGGGCTCTTACCCCAGTCTACCAGCAACTCTAAGAGACAGTCTCTCCTGTCCCATGAATAACAAGCACCAGAAAGAATGCTGAAGGTAACAATCTTCCTGGGGGTTCCCACCCCCCAGCCCTTGTTCTAGGAAGTCACTTTAAATCTGTGTTCCTGAGAGCCCTCAGGGTTCCCTGGAGGTCACCTTGAAAGGGCAGGGGAGGAGGCAAACAGGGGTCTGCCTTCCAGCACCTTATGAGCCTGATCCTCTATATCTGAGCAGCTTGAAAGCTCTTTTCTTTGTCTCTTGCCTCCAGAGCCTCTCGTTTTACATTTGGAGACTTCATTTAAGGAAAGAGACCTTGTTACTACAGTGTCCGTAAATCTCTGAGATGATTCAGGAATTACTAATGAATGTTCTGTACAGTTCCTTCCGGTCAAGTGATATGAAGAGGATCAGGGAAGGAAATTCTCCAAAGAGCAAGAAGAATTCTCAGGGACCAGCTGTTTTCATTTTACACTCAGAGTTTGTAGAAAGCAACCTGGATACTGCTCAGATTTCACGGTTCCTTGAAGGGAAAAGTGTGGGGCATAAGACAATGGGGTGTGTTGGCTTCTGAGAGCTATGGTGAAGGTCTCCCTCATCTGCCCCGCATCCTCAGTAAGAGGTGTTCACAATGCTCTCGCACATCAAAAGTCTAGTAACACAAAGCACATGCCATTCAAAGAGGCCAAGGAAACACTGGACACATTTAAGAAAAATGTGAATTCATGAATTTAATGAATTCATGGACTGATGGGCTAGAAATAACATAGCCTCCTGGTACAAACCCTGGCATAGATATAAGAGATGGTTAATAAATGCTGGTTATCAAGATGCCACACTGCTCCAAAGGCATTCTTTATACCCAAATATACTTAAGATAGCTCAGTTCAATCCACCCCATCAGTTATTAAAATATGCCTCCTGTTATAACATGGTCTTTATCGAGGAGTACATCATCATGTCAGACTTAGGCTACTTTGCTCAATTTGGTTATAATCCTTATTATGTAGTGTCTTTTATTTATTACTATATCATTGTAAATATATGCAACGTTTAAAAATTCTAACACAATAAAAATGTATGCTAGTATCAGAGAAAAAAAACCACTGCAATAATTTTACAGACAGGGTTTTTAGTCAAAGCTGCCTCAGGGAAGTTTAGAGTGCTGTGTCCACAAAGCACTGGACTATTCTCTACTACGTTATCATTTAAAGACACCTACTTACACCACTCAGGAGGATATTCTGTTGAGAAGGGCACAAGATGATGGATATGACTTGTCTACTCTTATTATACAAATTAAGCTATATTATGCTGAGTGAAATAAGTCAGTCAGAGAAGGACAGACATCATACGTTTTCACTTACATGTGGATATTGAGAAACTTAACAGACCATGGGGGAAGGGAAGGAGGGAGGCAAACCACAAGAGAGTCTTAAATACAGTGAGCAAACTGAAGGTGGATGGGGGTGGGGGAGAGGGAAAATGGGTGATGGGAACTGAGGAGGGCACTTGTTGGGATGAGCACTGAGTACTGTATGGAAGCCAATTTGACAACAAATTATATTTAAGAGAAAAAAACAAATTAAATTATAATATGCTGCCTTTTCAGTTAGGAGGCTCTTCCCAAATGTTGCTTCATTTCCAAGATTATTATCATTATTAGAAACTATTCTCTTAACACAACACAATGGCTTTATTTTTTTTAATCTCCCTACTAACAGTGTTCATGCCTTTGAGTTTTTTTGTTCGGTATCTCTGTATCAGCAGTCTGATTTTAACATCTCAAATGGAAACAAATGTATACGAGCTGTAGTCCACTTAGTTTCCTGTTTAAAAGATTCTGAGGGCTGCCCGGGTGACTCAGTCGGTTGAGCATCCGACTCTTGATTTCGACTCAGGTCACCATCTCACAGTTTGTGGGTTTGAGCCCTGCATCCAGCTCCCCGCTGACAGTGTGGAGTCTGCTTCGGATTCTTTATAATCCTTTCTCTCCGCCCCTCCCCCACTTGCACATGCTCTCTCTCTCAAAATAAATAAACTTAAAACGACAAGATTCTGAAAGTGTGGGGGAAAAAAAAACCAACCCAGCTTTCAAAGACAGTATATACACTCAAGACTGAGACACCGGCAGAGTTGATGCAAAGACAAAACAGGATGGCCAAAAAAATTCAGTTTTACAGACAACGTAATTTTTCCATTTTCATCCTCGAGTTTTAGATTTTTATTTACAGCAATATCACAATATACCTAAAATCTGAGTGGCTATGAGGTGGAGTGTTTGATTTTTAAGGTAAGAATGAAAAAAATGTGTACTTTTGCTAAAGTCCTACCATTAAGATCAGCTTCAACATTATATCCAAAAGCTGTATCAGACAGCTATTATGATGATCTTGTTTATGGGTCTGTAATGACTGTCTAACTTAGGAAGCAAACTATTTTTCATACTGTCCACCTCTTCCTACATTGGGGACTAAATGAATTATATGGTTAGTTTTTATTTTTACACTTATGCCCAATGATTTTATGTCTCAAAAGAAAATATCTTCGGGGGGGAACTCAATTGCAGGACCTCGCCACTTTGGCCATCAACCAAATGAAACTATAGATGTATGTGCCTTGAAGGCAGACCCTCTACCTCACCCTGCTCTGTCCAACCCAGAACCCTGTGTCAGACATCACTGTGAAGGTGACAATGATACCTGCTATCTGCATCACAGTCTTTGCCCTGGGACCAGCCCCAGACCTGACCACATCTTGCACTCTGACCCCAGGTGTGAGTTTTCCTTTCCCTCACTCTCCTGGGAGTCCTGGTTTACTGTTCAGTCTTACATGCCTCCCTCTCCTCCTTGTTGCCTGGTTCCAGAATTATATGACACTTCTCCCTCCTCAAATCATGCAGAGGCACTCTTAGATTTTCACATCTAGGGGTGCCTGGGTGTTAGTTGGTTGCATGTCTGACTTCGACTCAGGTCATGCTCTCACAGCTTGTGAGTTCAAGCTTGCATCTGGCTTGCTGCTGTCTGTGAAGACCCTGTTTCAGATCCTCTGTCCCCCTCTCCCTCAGCCCCTCCCCTGCTCATGCGCTCTCTCTCTCTCTCAAAAATAAATGAACATTAAAAAAAACTTTTTAAAAAGATTTTCACATCTATACTTATATGTGAAAAAAACATTTCACATTTGCTATAGGATAACCCAAGTATGTGCACTGTTAGTACAACTTTTGGTTTGTAAAGTCATAAAAGAATATTGTAGGTAGAATCCTAGATACCTCCCAGTCCTTCTGAATCTGAATCAAGATGGAGGACACTAGGTACTATATATGCATTTTGGAAAAGCTCTCAAAGGGATTTATTTTTTCAATAACAGCCTCATTAAGACAGAATTCAGATACCATTAAAGTGACCCTTTTAAAGTGTACAATTCAGTGTGGTTTACTATATGCACAAAGTTGTTCACAACTATCATCATAATCTAATTCCAGAATATTTTCAGGATTCCAGAGAGAACCTCACACCAATTAGAAGTCACTCCCCATTCTGACACCCTCCCTAATCTTCTAGACCCTGGCAACCATTAATGAACATTTTGTGTCTCTATGAAGTTGCCTATTCTGAACATTTCATATAAACAGAATGATACAATATATGGCCCTTTGAGACCTGCTTCTTTCACTCAGCATAATGTTTTCAAAGTCCATCCATGTTCTAGCATGTATCATGGCTGAAGAATATTCTATTGTATGGATATACTACAACTTTCTTATCTGTTTATCAGTTGATGGACACTGCGGTTATTATGAAATAATGCTGCTGTGAATGTTTATGTACAAATTTTGTGTGGACAAGTTTTCAGTTCTCTTATGTATCTATCCCTAGGGACAGAATTGCTGGGCCATATGGTGACTCTGGTTTTTAGGACTGCAAACTTTTTTCCACAGCAGCTGTACCATTTCTCACCTGAATACCTGAGGGTTCCAGTTGCTCCACTTTCTAGTCAACACTTGCTATTGTTGATCTGGACTACAACCATGCTAGTGGGTGTGAAGTGGTATCTCATTATGGTTTTACTTGTACTTCCCTAGTGACTAATGATGCGGAGCATCTTTTCATGTTCATATTGGCCATCTGAATATCTTCTTTGGAGGACTGTCTATTCAAGTCCTTTCCCATTTTTTAATTGGGTTGCCTTTTAAACGTTGACTTGTAAGACTTCTTTATCCATTCTGGACACTAGACCCTTATTAGATATGATCTGCAAGAACTTTTTCCCATTATTGTGAGATGTCCTTTCACTTCATTAATGGTGTCCTTTGAGATACAGAAGTTTGTAATATTGATGAGGTCTAATTTATTTTTTTCTTTTGTCAGTTGTGTTTCGGGTGTCATATCTAAGAAAATATTGCTTATTCCAATGTCATAAAGATTTACTTCTGTGTTCTCTTCTGAGTTTAATAGTTTTACATTTAGGTCTATAATTCATTTTGAGTTAGTTTATGGTGTGAGGTAGGGATCCAACTTCACTCCTTTGCATGTAAATACCCAGTTGTCCCAGCACTATTTGCTGAACTCCCAAGTGATTTTGATGTACCCTTCTAGTTAAGAACCACTGAATTCCAGTCGAACGCCTCCAACATCTTTGTTTTACAGATAGAATTTTTAGGCCCAGAGAGATTAGGTTAAAATTGCTCTGCATTTGGAATAAAGGAAGTTATAGAAAAGGAGAATGCTTGATTCCTACTTCTTGGAATCTCAAAGTCTAGTGAAGGAGGCACACATTACAATGCAGGATGTTCAGGAATAAGAGCAGAAATATGCAAAGTGCTGTAGGATCACACAGAAGGGACTGATTAAGTAACTGTCTGTGGTGATTTCAGATTCACAGGGAGGGTACTTCCAGGCAGAAAAGAAGCTGAATTACAAAAGCCTTTTGACTGGAATGCTGTAGAAAGCATATAGAGTCACTAAATTAGCACAAAAGGGGAGGGGGTGATGGCAGGACAGGCCAAGCTGCACAGGGTCTGTATGCTGAGGACCAGGCTGAGCTCGCCCCTCTCAGGTGGGCAATGAGGAGTCATCCCATGGTTTAACAGAGAAGTGCCAACACCAGATATGTCCTTTAGAAATTGACTGCTGTCAACATGGATGATGGGCCATAGGAGGCAGAGCCTGGAGGACAGCTTCAGGAGACTCTTGGGACAATTCATGACCAGGCTCAAAGTTGAGTTCTCTCCCTATCATCAGTTTTCAGAGGAAAGTGGCAGATGTGTGTTGTTTGGCTAGAAGAATGTTTTTAAAACATCTTGAACTTGAATACCTGATCAGGGAGGAGGGAGAGAGAAGCTCTCTCTGGATGGCCACAGCCCCAACACTCCCTCTTTAGACTTGCCCGGGGTGGAGCACCCATTTATGTTACTCCCTGGCCCCTGTGAGCATTTGAGTTTGCAACCTGGGCCCAAACTAAGGGCAGCAACAATGGAGAGGGAGAGACTGAGAGAAAGAGAAAAGAGAGAGAGAGATACGGGAACATAAACTCCCAGGATAATTTGAAAGCGGGCTGCAATTGGCTCTTTGGTGGTGAAAGAACACAGAGAGAAGTTAATCTCTGCACTTCCATGCACCCAACCCACACCCCATCTCCCCAAGTGGCCACAAAGCTTTTGCTGAACTTGCTACTCTAAATAGCTTGTTGCACTGCTGGTCCCTGGCCTCTTGTGGCAATAACAAAAATAAAGTCTTTGAAAATGTCTTGTCTCACTGTGTTTCTTTAAATACTGAAGGCTTAAGGCAGAAAGCTTTGGCAAGTGGACCTTGCAGTTCCCTGGGAAGCCAACGTTCTTTTAAACTACAGGCTTCAACTTCTGGAGATTCTGGTGCTAGTCTGGAGAAAGTGGTCTCAAGATTCTGGTGCTAGTCAGTGAGGTGGTATTTCCTTTTATTTGTCTTCAGCTGGTATCTCTCAGAAGATTTCTATCTCTCCAGATTAAAAAGTTGCACCCTAGATCCAATACAGTCCTCTGTTTTCTCCTGAACTTTGCTCACACCAGTCCTTCTCTCAGAGTATAAACTCCTTGAGGGCAGGGACTATACATTTTATTTGGTTTTACTAACACAAGAGTTTAACGAGGTTCCCGGCCCTTAGAAGGTAGTTATTACTGAGAATTGTACAGTTTCTGATTGTCAGGACTGTTACTACAAACTCTTGTTTGCTCAGCTTACCTTCAGGCCTCTGGGCCAGGTTCAATTCCATGGGCTTTCATCCAAATAAGAGGAATAAAGGCAGGGGAGGAAGGAATCCAGAATCTGAACTTGAAGGCTTCCAGATCTTTCTTGTGGTGCTGGTGATATGTCTTTGAGTTCCTGCCTGTCTTATCACTATCCCCACATTTCTTATCAGTTAGCTACGTAGGGTGCTTTCTCTCCTACAGATCCTTTATACTTGGCAGTGTTTTTCCTTTGCTTTACAGAGTACTAAGTGGTGAACGTCTGTATGCTGATTTTTTTTACCCCTTTTAATTTTTTACTTTAAAAACACCTGTATTTTGTTTGCAAATCTCTTTTCTAAACTAACAAAAGTTATATAATAAAAAAGCAAACATTAAGCTAAATTTGGAAGGCTTAAAATAACCTCTTCTCCTTCCCCAGGAGTGACACAAGACGGCCCTTCCAACTGTGATCTGAAGGTTCAGGAAACCATGACCACTCATGGGAGCCAAGATCTTCACAATTTGCTTGAGTTGGAATCTACAAGTGAATTTTAACAGGATAAGCAATATGTAACAAGACCAGGAAACTATTCAAGGACAAGATTAGATGGCTGTTTTTCTTGGTTTTAGCTACACAAATCAACACCAATCTCTCCAATAGGGTTAAGAATTACTCTTTTCAGCAGTTACTGACAGTAGCTGATGCCAAGAAGATATTAACAAAGAACATGGATTTAAAGCCTAAGTGCATGGAGAATGAAGTAGGTGATTTTTACAAATGTTAATGTAAACCGTGCAGTTTATTCCATTCCATGTTGAAAATTTTACTCTACCAGGTCCAATGCAACTTCAAAACACTATTTTCCCAAAAGAATGGACCACGCCTTCCTTCAACTTCAAAGTGCCTTCTCTCTCTCTCTCTCTCTCTCGCTTGCTTTCTTTCAAGAGCACATGCAGGGGAGAGGAGCATGGGGGCATGAGAGAGAAAGAAAGAGAATATTTGAAGCAGGTTCCACACTCAGAGCAGAGCCCAATGTGGGACTCGATCCCATGACCCTGAGAACGTGACCTAAGCCCAAATCAAGAGTCAAACACTCAACTGACTGAGCACCCAGGGGCCCCTAGAGAGTCTTTGAAAAAGAAAGCTGCTGAATATCTGTAAAGAACTTAGAATATCATCACGTTCAGTAGTGCATTTTTTATTTCTAAGTATCGTTTTGATAAATATTTGTCAAACAAATGAATGAATATGTATAAATATGTGCAGCATCTCAAAACCTCTCACATGCACCAAGAGGAAAAGGAACAAACATAGGAGCCGTGGCTGCAAGGTGGATTAGTAGAGACATACACGTGTGACACACAAGGTCTGAGCTAGACATCATCACTGGTTCCAAACAATAAATGTAGCTGGCCCTCAGGAGCCTCAAAGCTGTTGGAGAAATGACTTACAGAAAGAAGAGAAGTGAGGGGCTCTATCAGAGAGATAAACAGAATAGCTAACAAAATAGAGAGAAGCAGAGTGTTGAAGAGAACCGACGCCCAGTCCTGTTCAGATCAATTCCAATCACCAGGCACTGAGCTAGGAACTGCGGGAAACAAGAAGAGAAGCTGTCTGTCCTTACTCGGTAAGGAGACAAATAAATTTGCAAACAGCAATTGTGAAAGCATACTTTTACCATTCGCAGTTGGAAGAAAGGAAACATACAGCTGACATAAACTTTGATGTAAATACAACTTTCTGTGTTTTTTCTTTTTCTTTCAGTGATCTGACACCTTCTCCTTTTCAAAATAGCAGCATATTAATTCTCTGTTAAGTCTTCTCTTTGAAATGCGTGTTTATGTCTGGCATGACTTTATCCCCATGTCACCTAGTCCTGCCCCCCACATTCCTGTTCCTTCTGGCAACACCCACCTGAATTTCGACACATTTTCTCTCACAAATTTGGCATTAGCTTAAGTCATTAGCTATACTTAGAGCTTGCCTTCACCCGTACTAAAATATAAAGGGTAACAGCTATAACGTGTGTGTTTTGTCTGATGAAGAAAAAGTGTCCATTTTTAATCAGTATGTTGAAATACATCATTTCTGTATTTGAACATGGCTTTGACAGATGCGGGGTAGGATGAAAACTCCACATTGGTCGGGACACAAACAGGCAGCATTCTTCATTTTATTATGTGAACTCCCCACACAGTGGGTCAAGTGGAATTTGTGTGGGATCTTATTTACTATATTACAAAAGCTGTCCTTAGTGTATATTTTATGCAGGACACTAACAGGCTGCTTTTATGTAAGTCAAATGTCACATCAGAAAATAGTGCTCTGGAATGTTTGGAAAGCATTCCGATGCTTTTGATCCATTGAAAAATATTATTTGCTTTTCACGGCAACAAATTAACTGAAGAGGTAAGGTATGCTTTGTAAAAATAGAGAAGCCTTCTGGGTTGGAAGTGAACTATCAAGGAACCTGTGGATGCAGAGGAGACCGTCCATGGACTTTCCCCAGTGGCTGCCCTAACCGGAGACAGCCTGGAAGACGGCAGGGGTCCCAGGGGCACAAAGGCCTGCAGGGAGCCCTCACTGGTAGCCCTGAGCTTCCCGGGGGGGGGGGAAGGAGAACACCCCACTGAGCCTGAACACATCGTCTCTTGGTTTCTATTTTATTGGTATGGGTGCTCAAAAGGGTCTGTGCTTCTTACTGCTTCTCGGTTCCCTCAATTTTCCTGCAAAATCCGTTGAACTGGACTTTTATGATACTTACTAACAACAAATACGATCAAGTATGTATTATACCAAAAGTATACAGTGGCAAGAGCCATTTCTGACTGGCACCAGAACTCTCCTGGACATAAGAAACTTCAACCCATCAAAGCTGACCAATGCCCAGATCAGGTGTATTGTCTGTGGCCAATAGTAGAACAGAGTTGTTTTATAAAAGCAAATGGTGGGGCACCTGGTTGGCTCAGTCAGTTAAGCATCTGACTTTGGCTCAGGTCATGATCTCCCAGTTTGTGAGTTCAAGCCCCACATCAGGCTCTGTGCTGACAGCTCAGAACCTAGAGCCTGCTTCAGATTCTGTGTCTCCCTTTCTCTCTGCCCCTCCCCTGCTCATACTCCATCTCTCTCAAAAATGAATAAACATATAAAAAATGAACAACAACAACAAAAAAAAACAAATGGCAATTTGTGATCAAGAAATCAACCGGAAAAAAAGAATCATCTATGTGATAGTCATGACAAAAGGGTCAAGGGCAAAACTGTAAACCTGTCTGTTCAAATGTTATAGCAGGGATGCCTGGAAGAAGGCATAGCCTGCTTTCTTTCTGCATATCCCAACAGAGCCTATGTTTGCTCACGACAGGGGAGAAATGGTTTTTGAATAGAGCTCTCCAGCCTTGTACAACAGGTTCTATACAGGTATATATATTCCCTCAAAAATTGTCTCAGTGTATAAAAAAGTTATTTTAATAACATTTTTAAGAATTAGCAGAGGATTAGAGCAATAGCTCCTAATTCCCTCTTTGTAATTTTCCAGGAATTAAAAATAACTGGTCAGTTGTAAGCTGCCAATTCTGGCCAGTGGTTGTCCAAAGGTTTAGGATAAAAATGTAAAAAAATTGCTGAGGAGGCTTCTTTCCCTTTCGGGCGTTCTGATTCTTATAAAATCTACATGAGCTTGAATCTGCATGCAGCTCGGTCACAAGGCCAGGGCTAAGCTTGCTGCACTATCAGCGCATCAGGGAATGGCCGGCTCTGCTCTCAAACCCCCAGCCAAGCACAGTGTCCAGCGTAGCAACATGTACTAAAGGCTGATGGAAAGGAAGAAAAGGAAGGAAGAAATAAATCAAGAGAATAAAACGGTTAATCATGTCTGACACTGGCATACTCCAGGTTCCTAGTATTTGTTGTTTGCAAAACAGCTCAAATTTAAGGGGTTTTTTTTGAGCTTCCTTTAAAGACTGGTTCAGAAGACATAAGAGAAAGACTTTGCTGATGCTATTAAACTCCATAAAATTCTGACAAGAAAGATTTTCATCAAGGGAACCCTCCCCCCCAAAAGAATAATGAATAGAAACTAGTCCCAGCAGATAACAAAACATATTATGAAGCTTCAGTATCATAACAGTTTGCAATTGGAGAAGAAATAAAACATCAATAGATCATAACAAAAGACTAAAAATACGTATGAGAATTTAATTTACTATAAAGGTACATGGTAAAGGTATATTTTATAGTATAATTGTAGCATATCAAGTAAAGTGATTACTCAAAATGTTCAATGCAACTAGGTAGTTATCTGGAAAAAATGAAGCCAGATTTCTTTCATTCCTTATAACAAAATTAATTTCAGATGAATCAAAGTTTCCAAGTATAAAAAGGAAGCTGTACGAGAAAGTGTTGGCAAACAGAGGATCTCAAAGATGGACAGGATTGTCTCTTTCTACGCAAGACATAACACAAAACTAAAAAAACAAATAACAAATAGGGAAAATATTTGTATCACTAATACAAAGGGCTAACTTCCTTAATTTAGAAAGTGCTCATATAAACAAAAAATTTAAAAAATTAGCGGAATAACGAAGCACAGAAAATTTGAAGGAAGAAAAATACAAACCTCAAAAACAAACAAACAAAATATTAAAAAAATGCTCAACCTCACACATACTTGAAGAGGTAAAATCAAATAAACAACGAGATACTATTTCTTTTCCCCACCTCACTGCAAAACTCCAGGGAGGGCCTGGGTCACTGAGATACTGCTTGAGGGGAGTACACGTTACATGCAATATTTCTGGGGAATTCAGCAATGTTTATCAAAATTTAGGAAACATGAATCTCAGCAATCCCTGGACCAAAAAGAATTTACCCTATAAATAGATTCCATGATCTGAGTTTCCGCTGTAAGGTCAAGGTTGCAGAAGGAAGAGTGCTATTTCCAGGTCATCATCACACTGTAATCAGGTTCAATCCCACAGCCCATTCACACTGCTGATTATACTCACCAATGATACCCCTCAACGCCAAATCAAATGGGCACTGTCCTGACACCGAATGATTACGAAGCTCACCGCATGGCACTACTGACTTGCCACGGCCACAGATGCCTCAGCTCCAGCAAGTTGAAGGCGAGATGTTGTCCTACCACCTTTCTTATATAATATAGCCTGCAGAGGTATGTAAAATAACATTTACTGAATAAATGAACCAATGAATGAATGAATGTGTAAATAAGCTTAATTAGCGAACTGGAAATACCAGGGGGCAGATTAGACGGGATTGAAACACAGGTGAAAGATTAAAAAAAGAGAGAGATGAAACCTTAAAATCATTCTGTAGTAAATGTAACAAGGATCTTGTATGCAAAAAACGTTCATATATTAAGTATGCAAAATTATCTTTTAATACATAGAGCTACAGTAGACTCTAGTGAATCTCACAAATTTAGCAAGTTGGGTTAGATTGGGTGAAACCAAAGACTCTTAAGCTTTGGAGACTAGCTTGTTAAATAACCATGTTCCTGTAAACAGGCAGGGTCGATTTATTGTGCCCCTGGGAAATTCTCTGGAATGAACACAGAAAATGCTTCTGATGATTAGCTCTTTTAGCTTGCGGCTGAATGTTGACCTAAAAGGGAAAGGCTCGCCCTCCAGATTTTACATAACGTGCCCTTATCAATTCCTGTTAGGGGAACTGTCCCTCACAGGGATGTGAAGAGACCTAACAAGTTCCGCCTCAGGAAGACATCCTGTGCTTCCAATACTCTGCGGCCAAACACAAGCCAACCTGCACCTGCTTGAAGACTTGAGAGAACAATTTTGAATTGAAGGCAAATGCAAAGAGAGAAGAAAGGATGGGGAAATTAATACAACCTACAAGTTTATTGGCTGATCTATTCAGACAAAGAGAGGAAACCAAAGTTGTGCATGTGTGATAACCTGCCCAAGTCACAAGGGAACTCAGTTGTGGCCAGACCTGGAGATCAAGGGCTTTCTTCCTCCAGCTGGGCCTTCTCCAGCCACCTCCTCAAATGCTGGCTTGAGTAGCCAGGAGGAGGCATTTACAAGAAGTTTGCACTGAATACTCTGTAGTATTTTTACCAGACAAAGGAAAGGAAAGATACTCCTCTAAAGGAGACACTGAACACTCAATTACAGCTGGTCATTGCAGCTGGTCTGCAGTTTAGGACTCACCTACTCAACTTTTGGGTTATTTCCTATACACTTCTAAAAAATGATGCAAAGCAGGCAATTAGGTCAAAGAGGGATACTTCAAATATTGTGAGAGTAACAGTAAAATTCAAAGATTTTAATAAATGTGCAGAACGTTATAAAACGTAGGCATATATAGTGGGTTTTCTGGCTGTCGTAGCTAATCTTCAAAGATGACACCCTCCACTTCTACCATTCCCATGGAGAGAGAAACCTCCCATATTTAGCCCCTGCAGTCCCTTCCCCTGGAATATAGCAGAAGCAGAAGCTGTGGGGACTTCTGACACTGGATTCCTAGGAAGCCCTTGCAGTTTCCACCTGAGCCTCTTGGGACACTTACTTGCTAGCTGTGGGAGAAGCCCAACTATCAAAAGGCTCTCTCATGAGGAAATGCACACCAGTCACAGGGGAAAGCAGCCTGGAGAGGGGTGCCAGTCGGCCCTCCGCTGGCCCAGTCATCACCATTGAGGCACCAGACACACACCACGAAGCCATCCTGGACGTACAGACCAGCTGATCATTCACAGGAGTCCAGCCCAAATACCAACTGACTGCAGTTACGTGACAGACCCCTGGTGAGAACCGCTGGCTCACAGGACCAAAATCAAGAGAGGGAAAAATAAATAAGCCACTCATTTCTGGGGTGGCTTCTTATTCAAGAATACATCATTGAAACATTAGCTAACTAAACTGTGAAAAAATATTTGACTGGATTTCTTGCTATGAGACATGAGGAATGTAAACAAGAAAGGTTAATAAACAATTACTGAGCTCTCATGCCACTTCTCTGAACGGAAAGCCTTAGAAATGCTTCTCTAGGGGCACCTGGGTGGCTCAGTTGGTTGAGCATCTGACTTTTAATTTTGGCTCAGGTCATGATCTCACGGTTCATGAGTTCGAGCCCCACATTGGGCTCTGCGCTGACAGTGCACAGCCTGCTTGGGATTCTCTCTCTCTCTCTGACCCTCCCCTGCTCACTCTCTCAAAATAAACAAATAAACTTGAAAAAAATATGTCTCTATTTTCTGAGGTATTTTTTTAATTTTTTTTTTATGTTTTATTTATTTCTGAGAGAGAGAGAGAGAGGCAGCGTGAGCAGGGGCGGATCAGAGAGAGAGGGAGACACAGAATCCGAAACAGCCTTCAGGCCCTGAGCTAGCTGTCAGCACAGAGCCTGACATGGGGCTCGAACCCACGAACCTGAGCCGAAGTCGGACGTTTAATGGACTGAGCCACCCAGGCGCCCCTTTTCTGAGGTATTTTGAAGGAGGGTAGGTCTCAATGAGCAGCTCACAGCTGTGGAATGGAAGGCAGGTGGTTAACAGGGTCCACTGTGAGAGAACAAACCTTATGGGAAGGAAAGAGAACAATGGTGAACACTATGGGGTCCAGGAGGCTGTCAGCTGAGGAACTCAACAATAGCACACTTAGCTTTCAATCTGAATCACGTTCAGCCCTACTGGTTATTTCTCTTACAAACTCTGGGGTATTTATATGGTGAGCACAAATGCAGAATTATTTGTACTATCCTAGATTATGTGGCAACATCCATTTATTTTTTATTTTCTCTAGAATTAAAAAAAATTTAGATTTAAATCTTACTGTATCTCAATCAGAGATGATTATGGACTGCCTTGAACTCAAATTCAAATTGAAAATATAAAACAAGATGAAGGCACAGGCTAGAACAGAAAATAAAAAAACAAACCAAACACAATTCAAGGATAGTATAATAGAAGCATATTTCAGATATGGAGAAAGCTGGTACTTTGTGATAGGGGGCTGAGTCCCATGGATGTCTCATCCTTAACAAGCAGATGTGTACACCAGTCATTTCAAGGAAATCATTTCTGAGGTTCAAAACTGCATCTCAAATGGGCCTTGCAGGAGAAATGTATGTCACCGGAAACTGCAGGGGCCATGTCATTCTACGAGCACACACAACAGGGGCTACCTGTGGGTGATGGGTGACGCTCTGTCCTCAGAGTAGAGTGAATTTGGGGAATTTCAAGCAGCTCTGAGCATTTCTTTTGATGTCTATTTAGAAAAAAAATTCTTATTGAATAGGCCAACTCATTGTATTTTGCCAGATATACTAAATACCTATGAGAGAGTCCCTCTTTCAGGCCTAAAATAACTCTGAAGAAACCATTAATAAAACAAAAAGACAATCTACTGAATAAAAGAATATATTTGCAAATGATATATCCAATAAGGGATTAATATCTGAAATATATACAAAACTACAATTCAACACCAAAAAACATAATCAGATTAAAAATGGGCAGAGGACCTGAACAGGCATTTTTCCAAAGAAGACACACAGATGGCCAATGGACACATGAAAAGATGTTCAACATCACTTATCATCAAGGAAAGCAAACAAAAACCACAATGAGATAGATATCACCTCATACTAGACCAAATGACTAGTGTCAAAAAAAATAAGAAATAACAGGTGTGGGTGAGAATGAGAAGAAAAGGGACCCTCATGCAATATTGGTGGGAATGCAAACTGGTGCAGCTCCTGTGGAGAACAGCATGGGAATTCCTCATTAAATTAAAAACAGAACTACCATAGGATCCAGTAATTCCACCCAAAGAAAAGGAAAACACTAATTCAAAAAGATATATGCAACCCTGTGTTTATTGCAGCATTATTTATAATAGCCGAGCTATGGAAGCAATGTAAGTGGTCCATTGACAGATGAAAGGATAAAGATGTGGTATGTATATGAATGGGATATTACTCAGCCATAAAAAAGAATGAGATCCTGAATTAGTGACAACACAGATGTGCCTACAGAGTATCATGCTAAGCGAAATAAATCAGACAAAGAAACACAAATACTACATGACTTCACTTATATGCGGAATCTAAAAAACAAAACAAATGAACAAACAGACTCATAAAAACAGAGAACAAACTGGTGGTTGCCAGAGGGAGGTGGGTGGGGAGAGAGGCAAATAGGTGAAGGGGATGAAGCAGTAGAAACTTCCAGTTATAAAATAAGTCACGATGATGAAAAGTACGGCACAGGGACTATGGGGAATAATACTGTAATACTGGTGTATGGTGACAGATGGTGACTACCCTCACCTTGGGGAGCGCTGGGTACAGTACGGAACTGCCAGATCACTATTGAACACTAAAGCTAATGCAACACTGTATACCAACTATACTTCAATAATAAATAAAATACTAATTCTGGATATTAGTTGTTCCCAAATTCAAAGGTGACATCTCTCGCAGCCAAACCCCAACCCAGGAGCTAGAAACACCTTGGGGAAGAAGACCACTGAGGCCCTGATGCAGGAATTTACTCTTTGGGGCCCTGCTCCTCAGGTCCCAGCATGGCCTGCCACACTTCTCAGTGGAAGAGCAAACTGTTCGTTGTCATGAGTCAGTTTCTTTTTTGCCATCAAATCAGAAACATAAAGAAAATGTAGAGGACTATTCATTTATGATTATGGCAATATTTTCTATACTTGATATTCTTTTTCAGTTTCAAGTTTTCATATTCTCATCTGGTAGATTCCAAACACGGGCTCTCCTTTTCTCTCAGCTGACTCCACTTGTGTAGATGAGGCCCTGGGCTTCGCGGCCTTGGTGGACTTCTTAGGGTTGTACCAAATAGGTAATTTTCTCCAGATAAAATCTAGAAATCTTTGTGGTATAAATGGAAGGTAGATCGTAACTTTTTATTTTGTTGAAAACAAGAAAAACATTTGACACTGCACAAAGTAGAGCATTAGAGCTCCTACCTAGTAGGTTAAAAAACTGAAATTAAAACAAAACAAAGGGACAGAAAGAAAAGCAGTTTTCTTCTCTTGCACCTCCTCCCTTCTTCCCCTGCCTCCTCTCCCCTAAAACGTACAACCCACAGGGAGCTTCTCAGTCACACAGTTTGGTGTTTAGACAAAGATGATATTGCACATTCAGGTTTCCCATTTAAGCCAGTCACCCATCACACCAAGATATCAGTGATGTAAAAAAGATTACATTAATAAAACAAGGAGGGTCTGTTTAGAGGTAACGTGTATCATTTCTCTCAGAGAAGGAGGGTGACAGGCAAAAAGGACCTCCAGGGTGACAGCAGAGAGTGTGTCAGGGCTGAGGCTGCAGAGAGCCCGTCAGGGCTGAGGCTGCAGAGAGCCCTGTGAAGGCCCCACTGTGCGCTGTCGGAATCAATCAGGCACTTGGCTCACTGGAACTTGGTCCACACAGCAGTGGCGGGGAGCAGGGAGGGCCAACCTCACAAACAGCATATCTCAGTCACAGGACACGATCAGGACTGGCATCGTCAACTGTGAGACAAGCCTGCAACAGACGGCAGTCAGAGGGACAATGCCCTGGGTGAAAAAAGGAATCTGCCCTATTATGAAAGAAGAGAAACCTCAGCGAATCGTTGTCTCTGTTCTTTCTGGGCTGA
This sequence comes from Crocuta crocuta, assembly GCF_008692635.1. NCBI lineage: Eukaryota > Metazoa > Chordata > Mammalia > Carnivora > Hyaenidae > Crocuta > Crocuta crocuta. Next base: position 7,640,995 of record NW_027529641.1, on the reverse strand, counting down.
TGTAATGGCATTACTCAAAAATCCATGTTAATGACATTCCCTAAAACAAGTACAAACTAGCAAAACCACTGTTTTAAGCAAATACAGAATTTAACATTTTTGTCTATAAACTTGACTGTGAGCTTTTGAGACAAAAAAGTCTAGTTCCTTACTTAATGAGGAATGGCTTTTATTTATTTAAAAAAATTTTTTTAATGTTTATTTATTTTTGAGAGACAGTGTGAGCAGAGGAGGGACACAGAGAGAGTCACAGAATTCGAAGCAGGCTCCAGGCTCTGAGCTATCAGCACAGAGCCAGATGCAGGGCTCGAACCCACGAACCACGAGATCATGACCTGAGATGAAGTCAGCCACTTAACCAACTGAGCCACCCGGGCACCCTGAGGAATAGCTTTTAAACACCACAACCTGAATGCACAGCAGTATCAGTATTACAAGTGTTAACCATTCTTGATGCTTCTAATCACACACACATACCACACACACACACACACACACACACACACACACCATGTGAAAAGTGTTGCCTGATTGATTTTGACATAAACATAAAATAGGACCATTTGGATAAAGACAGAGTTCATGATTACAAGAAACAATACCACTTAAAAAGATTTTTAGAAGTTGTTAGATTTTCCTTCTCTTCCTCAGGGGAAAGTCATATTTATTGTATATCTACATCTTTCTTGGGCTGTAGTAAGCAAAACCTCATATGATGGAATGATGAGATTGATTCTACAAGGATTTCTTCTTTTAAATATAGACTCACTCCCCTCATGCCCACATCCGTCAGTCATCTAGCAGATCCTGATAAGGAGTAGGAAATCTAAGCTTAGCAACTCACTGGGGACTTCAAGCAAACCTTGCACCCTGCCTAGTAAATGAACTGCCCTAAGAGGCACTGTGCCCATCCACAGACAGAGGTGGAGGCAAGCCTCTAACCTGTACTGTGCAGCCAACACCTGGGAGGTTTCTAAAGGGTAATTTCAACTTCATTTTCATTGGTTTGATTTTATTTTACTCAAGTACCTTGTTGCAGTTGAAAATTGCTGCTGGTTTTATTATCTTAACTTAGTTGAGTCCCCTTTTTCAATAGCTACAGGAATTCCTAAAGCAAATCACTTGTGCAAGTATCTGAGGACTACATTTTCCTGGAAAAGCTGTGTACAAGTCCATAAATTTTGCCCCCGGTCCGGGTTGTGGGTTCTGGTTCTGCCATTGTGAGAAAAGTGTTACCATCTTCCCTGTGGGCTGCATCTCCAATGGCAAAAGACAGCCGTTCCTTCACCAAAACTCCGCACCTGCGCTGTCCAATATGGCAGCCACTAGCCCCATGTGACTATGAAATTAATTAAAATGATATGAAATTAGAAATCCTGTTCCTCAGACACAATCAAACCACATTTCAAGTGACTCACAGTCACGTGTTACTAGTGGCAGCCATAGTGAACAGTGCACAAAGTCCTACTACCGGGCAGCGCTGCTCTACAAGATGAAAGGTGGGTCTGTTCACACTGGTGGTTAAGACGGAACAGTTTCTACCAGGACACACACAGCTGAGAAGACTGAAATGAGTAGAAATGACATGGAATGCTACAGCCCCTCATTTTTCCGAAGAATGCAAGGGCAGTGTGATACCTGGCCAAGCCGTGAATACAGATCCGAGAAATGAGACCGTTTAGTCTGAAACCTGAAATCATTCCACACCTTTTCCTGTGATAGGTCACTACCACCTCCCAAATGCTTACATCAAACACTTATGAACACACAGTGAAGCCTTAAGTAACTGGAATTCAGTAACTGGAAGCCTTAAGTAACTGGAATTAAGTAACAAAATGGAAGTATTTCAGGTAAGTGGAGTTTGAAGTCCATTCAGTTTCTCCTCACTTTTGTTAAAAATTTCTGTGTAACATCAATTTACTTTGCTGCTTCGATAACAGCAGCATTCTACTACACCTAATCCTTACTAATTCAGATCTGATTCACTGTTTTTATACTTCCATGTAAAGCAATGACAGATACAAAAGATTTCAGAACATCTGCCTTAATATTTGACTCAAGGACATAAAGTGTATGATTATTTCTTTAAAAAGTTAATACTTAGACTTTTTTTCATTAAAATATATTTTCCCTAAAAGTATAGTGTTTAATTTTTTATTTAAATTCTAGTTAGTTACCATACATATGTTATATTAGTTTTAGGTGTACAAAAGAGTGATTCAACACTTCCATACAATACCCGGTGCTCATCACAAGTGCACTTCTTAATCCCTATTGCCTATTTAACCCATCCCCTACCCATCTTCCCTCTGCTAACCATCAGTTTGTTCTCTATAGTTAAGTATAGTTTTTTAAAAGCTGGTTAACAGTGATTAGTCAAGTGCAATCTAAACTAACTTGATCTCAGGGCTCCTGGGTGGTTCATTTGGTTAAGTGCCCGACTTCAGTTCAGGTCATGATCTCATGGTTCGTGGGTTCGAGCCCTGTGTTGGGCTCTGTGCTGACAGCTCAGAGCCTGGAGCCTGCTTCAGATTCTGTGACTCCTTCTCTCTCTGCCCCTCCCCATTCGCACTCTGTGACTCTCTTTCTCTCTCAAAAAATAAATAAACATCAAAATAAATGAATAAATAAACTTGATCTCCATCAGCAAGCTCTGGACTTTGCCCAGAAAGAACCATTATGAATCCTTTGGAAGTAACGAATATACCTCAAATAAACACTTCATTTTTTAAGTCAGATTATTCAGATATAATCTCATTTTAGAAAAACAGGCCACAGTTCACTGTCTGTCCTTAGAAAATACAACAATCTATCCTTAGAATATAAATCTGAAAAAAAGGGAAGTCTCTAGAGGCATTCTTTGAAAGCCATTCCTACAATTTTAGAGTTCCATAGCTCTGTATACTAATCATGCATGCAAACAGCTAAAATGAGAAATGGTTTCCCTTTTGTATGTACTTGTTTCCACATCTGCTTGTATGATATTCCCATCCCACCTGGACCAGCAGAGAAGCTGATGCAGGAGGCAGGGCAGGCCTGGGATTCATATGCGAGAGAACGCCACCTGCACGTTAGTTGATGCCCATACCATCCTCCCTGGTTCCTCTCCCCTGTGCACATTTGCACACAAGTCGTTAAAACAGGAAAAAGAGAATATCAGACACAGTGTTTATGGGGAACAAACTTCTAAGAAAAGTGGCACACTGTCTTGAGGCTGGGAACACAGTGATGAGAAGTCTCAAGGTTTGTCTGCCCCTCCTTGTGTTCTCGAGTGCCCATGTTCAGAGCCACCTGCATCCTCCCTGGCAGCTGCCTCTGGGTACACTGCCCAGGAGCCTCCCCAGAGCCAAGACCTGAGGGTCAGATTCTCTGGTGGTAATTTTTTTCTCTCAAATATTTTTGTAGGTTTCTATTTCTAATTCCGTATTAATGATATAATCATTTCAGTTTTTACAGTGGTTTAAAAACTCAGTCTTGGGGTGGGGAGATGGGTTAAATAGGTGATAGGGATTAAGGAGGGCACTTGTGATGAGTACCGGGTGATGTACGAAAGTGCAGAATCACTATATTGTACACCTGAAACCAATATTACACTGTATGCTAACTGGAATTTAAATAAAAACTTTTTTTAAAAGCTCAGTCTGGGAATTCTAGGAAATGTCCTTCTTAGAGACGGCAATCTTGTCATTATCACCATCAATCCTACTCTCCTGCAGCTATACTTCAGTAATTAAAATAAGTAAATAAAAGGAAATTTAAAATGAGCAAAAGGCCTGAACAGACATTTTTCCAAAAAACACATACAAATGCTCATTAGACATATACAAAGGGGCTCAACATCATTACTCATCAGGACGAATACACATAAAAAAAAGAAAGAAAGAAGAAAATCCCACCCTTCTGACCTACTAGGACTTTAGCAACAGAATTGTGACATCAGAAGTGCACTCATATATATGATTTGGACCACGTGATAATATTAATGAATGTATCCCAATGATGGTAAAAAATACTTTCATCTTGTTAGCTACTTTGAAATATGTTAAGTATTGCCTTAAGAAAACAATTGTTTCTCATGAATACAAAATAAATTTCAAAATTACTCAAGCTTTTACTATGTTTATTGCTTTCTTCTTCTAATATATCATCTATAATTTTTTCTTGGTGTAATATATTACAACAATTTAGTCCACCATTTTTCTGTATATGGACATTCAGAATTTTCTGTTTGTTTTTTGCTTTGTCTCAAAAAACAAAGCTGTAATCATAATAAAGTCCTTGTCCATGGTTTGGTGTGCCCTTTGGAGACAGGTAGTCCAGTGTAGGAAGTAAGCAGGAGAAGCTTAGAGCTTCATTACCTGAGTTCAAATTCTTCTGCTCTCATTGTTGAACACTGGGCAAGTAATGTACTCTTTCTAGCTGTTTTCTTTTTCTCTCTAATCTGGGATAATATTAACTGAAAGACATAGGATCACATCTATTAAGACCCAATCCAACTAATGATCATCATGTGTTGTATCAGATTCAAGTTTGAACCATACTTTGGATAGAAACTTTTCATCTCTATTCAGGGAGCTGTGTGGATATTCAGTAGTAATTTCCAGATACTCAAGTAAATGAAGTTTAAAAAAGTGTTTTTGGACTATGAAATATGATGCCCTTGCATCAGCTCAAGCTAACCTTAAACTGCCCAATGCACTGACTAAAGAGACCAAGTGAGCCCCTCATTAACACAATCTCCCCACCATTGAGCACTGGGGCTTGAATTTTTACTATAAGTTTTGTTTGTTTGTGTTTTGGTTTGGGGGAAGAGAAGAGACGTCAGTAGGCTCAAAACTAGACTACAAGGCAGATCAAAAATATGTAATGACTCTCATGTCCTCATTACCAGTATCAACAACAGAAGACTCCCTGGGAATACACAGAGATTTTAGGGACATTAATAACCTTTCTAAAAATGACTTTGTGACTTTCATTCTAAATCATTAGGCAAACAACTCATTCAATAGACTGAAGAAAATGGGCCACAAAATAACCAGCAGGCACATAATATGCACAGAAGAGGTTAACAGGACCAAAATTAAATCTGTAACTAGGTTTAAGTAAGAAATTCCTAAGAGACTGAGATGTCTGGATTAAACGTGCTGGGCCATATGAAAAACCACCAGATCTATATGTGTAACAGAGGAAGTCTCTAAGTACCTTTCCCAAATGCAGATCATCAGTCCAATTCAGCTTGAGGGACCCTGTAAGTTATCAATAAAAGTTAAAAAACACAAAACTTAAATAAATAAATAACCCTAAAAACTTGTTGGAAAAATTTGGCAGAGGGTGATTTTTAGAGTAACCAGACAAAGTTAAATAGACCCAGAATCTGACCACTTGGCGGCTTACCTATTGGGTCCTGGTGATGACTTCATTACTCTGTAATACCTTCTGATTTGCGTCTTTGTTTTCCTTCTGCCCCTTTTGATTCTGCCAGTCCTATGACTTCTTGATGGAAGGAGTACAAAAATGTCTAAAGCAGTTAAAATCTTTAAAAATGGTTGTTTGAACTAACTCTAAATTGAGCCCTCTAGGGAGTTCTCTAACCTGCAGGATACCAGGCACATACCCTCAGTCTGGCCCTCACCCTAACTCTCACCCTGGCCCTCACCCTAACCCCAACCCTGGCCATAAAACCCTTACCCTAACCCTGTATCTGGGAAGAAAAAAAATTTTTACACACACACACACACACACACACACACAAACACACAATGAAATGTTACTCAACCATAAAAAAGAATGAAATTTTGCCACTAGCAACCACATGGATGGAGCTAGATAGTAGTATGCTAACTGAAATAAGTCAGAAAAAGACAAATACTATGTGATCTCACTCATATGTAAAACTGAACAGAACGAATGAGCAAAATGGAAAAAATAGAGAGGCAAACTAAGAAATGGACCCTTTGACTTTAGATAACTGGTGATTTCCAGGGGGGAAATGGGTGAAATAGGTGCTGGGGACTAAGGGGTGCAGTTGTGATTAGCACCAGGTGTTGTATGGAAGTGCTAATCACCTAAACTAATATTATATGTATGGTAACTAACTGGAATTTAAATAAAAACTCAAAGAATAAAAGAAAATACTTGTTTGAAAGAACTGATCTAATTAATGGGGGAAAATATGCCTCTACTTGAGTTTTTGAACTATTGTTCCTGATAGAAAAGAACTTCTGGCAAATATTTATTCCATGCTACAATGTGAAGACCTCTGTATACAGCTTGAAGCCCACTAGGAAATCTGTCTGCTTCCTTTAACTCTTGTCAAAAAAACTTAATTTGGAATCTAAGAAAGTAAAATATTTCTGCCAAGATCTAGGTTTGCCTTGGGACTTAAGGTAATGCTGGGTCCATTTCCGGCAGCCTTGGAAATCTGGTGCGGGGGGGTTCTTAAGGAAGGGCTTGGTGACAGTTCTGTGCAAAATGCTCAGGGAATGCAGGGAATGCAGAATGTTCTATATTCTTTTTTATTCTGAGTTGTTTACACCTGCTTATTAAATAACCTGTATTTGCTGCTCAGTTGGAGACTAACTTTTGAGTCATGACTGAGGCAAAAAATTATACAATAAATATAATCTTATACATTCCTTGCAGCGACTAACTCCCTACTACCCTCCACACACAAGCTTTTAGGGGTGACACGGTATTTTTTTCCCTTTTAATCCTGAGATCATTTAATGTTGGATCAAATGACAAAGAGAAAGAGATGTTTTTAGGAATGGTTTCCTTTTTCATTTCTGGCTTTAATTATGAAGAGAGGGCTTTCTCTTCCTCCTCCTCTCTTCTTCCTCTACCCCTTCCTCCTCCTTCTTTTAAGGAGAAAAAGTCTCTAGTAATTAAAGAACTGCATTTCAATGAATAGCAAGTTTTTCACATATCTTTTAGAATGTATGTATATATTCTACTCATAAAATGCTTGCAGCTCAAATTTATGAAGGAACAGACAAATTATACATGGAGCTTGATAGCGTCATGTATTTGGTAGAGACACGGTCACAAACATGCCCCAGCACTATAATGCAATTAACAAAGTAAACACATGTTAAATATGGAAATTCCTAAAAGATAAAAATTCCTGGGAAAAAGTCTGTAGTCTCAAAGCTGTCCAAGGGCATCCCTTACTAAAACAAGGACAGGACAGCCTGTTGACAGTTCTCTCCTCATAGAGAATTTGAAGGCATGCCTTTTTCTACTGAAGTATGTGGCATGCTCTCATCATTTGTCCTTGCCACCGCACTGAACTCACAATAGGAAAAACAAATTAAACATCTTTTGAAAGAAAGTAATTTTACAAACAGATGACTATAAAGAGAGAGGGAGACACAGAATCTGAAACAGGCTCCAGGCTCTGAGCTAGCCGTCAGCACAGAGCCTGACACGGGGCTCAAACCCATGAACCGTGAGATCATGACCTGAGCCGAAGTCAGATGCTTAAGTGACTGAGCCACCCAGGTGCCCCTTAAGTATTCTTTTAAAGTAACGCTGGAGAGACCATGGAGATCACTATCTTGATTAGTTCTCAACAGGTGTTGTTTGGAGCATCTGGGGTTTGATTTAACCTGCAGGCTCTCAGCACTACCCCAAGCCTTGAAAATCGCAGGGGACAGAGCCTAGCCATCTACATTTTTTTAAGATTTTATCTTTAAGTAACCTCTATATCCAATGTGGGGGTCAAACTCAAAATCCTGAGATCAAAACTCACATGCTCTTCCAACTGAGCGAGCGCCAGGCACCCGAAAACATCTACAGTTAATAACCTTATTTCATTCTATTGTCCACTAAATTTTGAGAACCTCTGTTATCGTATATCTTCTCTTTTCTTTTTTTGAGAGAGAGAGAGTGCATGTGCACACTCGCGAGAGAGCGTACGGGAAGGACAGAGAGAGAGATGGAGAATGAGAATCCCAAGCAAGCTCTGCGCTATGAGCACAGAGTCTAACCTGAGGCTAGATCTCACCAACTGTGCCAAGATCAAGAGTTGGACACTTAACTGACTGAGCCACCCACGCACCACTGCCCTCCCTCCTTTTTTTAATTCTCTTCCTTTTTCAAGCACAGAAAGTCAAACCTAGGTTGTCCAAGAATAGAGTGGCAGAGCTAGGTAGAACTTAATCCAATACTCCAGAAGTTTTACACTACCATTCTATAATGTAATATTTACTAAACACCAAACTGTAGAAAGGCAGAAGGAAAACTTGTATTTCTGCAACTATCTTAGAATAATGTCTTGGGTCCTGCTCATTCATTTATTCAACAAATCTTTACAGAATGCCCACATTACATAAGGCATCACTGTCATAGCAGTAGGGGCTACAAAAGTGCCTGCAGGTAGTTTACAAGTGAGCAGAGATGAACCATTCACACAAAGGGGTGTGATTCAAGACAGCCTGTGATAAACACCACAGGAGTGGGTTAACCAAAGAGAACCAAGAGATCTAAGTAGCTAAGCCCTCACTTCTGGTCCAGATAATAAAGAGACTTAATCAGGAAGGCAGATCTGGCCTGGCTGGAAGAAAGGCGGGGCCAGCGATGAACACGTAAGGGCAGGGGAGGAATCCACCTAACCATTCTCATTCACCACCACTGTAAACACCAGAAGGCTTCCATCTTACTGGGGCTGCGGCCTTCAAAGGTACTGCTTTGTACAGAAATGCTTAATGTGAACAGTAGGTGACACGAAACAAGATCCTCTCTCCAGGCATGGTGTCTCCTTCACGTCCAGGGCTGCCAGGCTGGCCATGATGGGACTGTTTTCCTGACTCCTCACTCCACTCCTCAGACTCTGCTCCTTTTAGGCTTTGCTGTTGGATCTGGATCCTGCCCTCAACCCCCACAGTTTTGAAAGGAAACCTCAACACACACAATGTCTTGTAGGTTATCTTTTACAGATGGAAGCAAGGCTTCCCTGAGGTTGTAAGGAAAGTGAGCAGCAGCTACCAGGCCTGGACCTAGATATCCTGACTCTCAAGCCACTGTTCCTTTCACTACAAAGTTCCGTTTGAGCATCCGGCTGTCAGGGAACTCCCTGAGCTAGTACTAGGAGGGAAATGGAAATCCAAACAAAGGAGCACTTCTGAAAGCTGTGGGGAGGAGCTTCAGCCTCTGAGGCTTTGTCCCCTCTTCCTGCTTCTTTATCAGTAAATGCCCCCAGTGAGGCTGAGGACCGTCAGCACAAGACTGCCCTGTGTTTTCAAGCTTTAAAACTAGAACAAAAAACCTGATCAACAATCAGCTTTTCTCTTCAGCCTTGAGTCAGTAAATTAAAAAAAAAAAAGTAGAGAGAGGAAAGCAAACAACTGACCTAGAATTGTCAACCTTCTATTTGGGCATCTATAATTTTTTGGGGGGGAAAGCATCTTATACTTCTGAGGTATAAAGCATAGCACATCTATAGTTTATACGGAGAAGGAAAGCCACTATTTCAAAAAAGAGCAATTCTTTAAGCAGAATAAATTCAGATTATGAAAAAAAGAGATCTTACCTGTTTTTTACCAGCATCACATGGCCTGTGTACTACTTAGAAAGGACTACAGCTGAGAAATGTAAACTATGGCTCAGAGATTCAAAGAATGCAAGGAGGTTTGCAAAAGCATTCGTAGTTTTTCAAGACATGACAACATGCAGAAGTTCCAGTGGCCAGGTTCAGATCTGAAAACCCCTCATGGACTGATCCAGGCTATGATTGCTCCTTCAGCCAGGAGATCAAGCTAAATGAGACACTAATTTAAAACTACTGTGAGCTCTAAGTAAATTTAAACAGCAGTGCAGGAAAACCAGGTTGTTAAAATGTATTGTTTAAAATTTTTTTTAATGTTTTTATTTATTATTGAGACGGAGAGAAACAGAGCATGACTGGGGGAGAGGGGCAGAGAGACAGGGAGATTCAGAATCCAAAACAGGCTCCAGGCTCTGAGCTGTCAGCACAGAGCCCCATGCGGGGCTCGAACCCACAAACCGCAAGATCATGACCTGAGCCAAAGTCGGACGCTTAACTGACTGAGCCACCCAGGTGCCCCAAAACATATCGTTTAAGAAAGGGTCTGTGGGATGTCTCTGTAAGCCTTCAAGCACATCATCCCATGATCACCATTCTTCACTACATTGTTACTCATTTAGAATTTAGTTTTGTCATTTAAAATTTTTTGTTCTTTCAAAATTTTTCAGGAAATTCAGGCCAATGCTAAAAGACACCGAATGAGACAGACACCGAAACTTAAACACTACAAAGGAAGATAATACAATATTTATTTCTGGATGATGTAGAATCACAGGGGAAACTATCAGATTTAATTTAAAAGTGAGTGAACACAGGATATACAAAATCAAAATACCAGGTGTTATCAGCCCAAAAATATGAAAAAGGAGATGAGAACACAAACTATAAAATGAGTAGTAATAACCATAATGAGAAATGCGTGTGACCTATTTAAAGAAAACTGGAAAGTCCTGTGACAAATATGAAAAATAAGATTTGAGTAAATACACAGGCCATGCCATGTGCTTGACTGGGATGACTAAACATGCTTAAATAGCCAGTTTTTCCCAAAGTAATTTGTAAATTCAACGTAAGTATTCCAACATTAATCTGAAAGAACAAACAGGCAAGCATTACAAAGAACACTCGCAAAAGAATCCGGAAAGGGGCTACGCCTATCAGATACTATATTATTTAAACAGTGTGGCAGTGGCAGAAACACAGACAAGCAGAACAACAAAGCAGAGTAGACAACTCAGAAATAAAACCTACATATACTAAGAAGGTATCACAAATCAATCAAATAAAATTGGGGAAGCATTACACCAACTGAGTAGCAATTCAGGGAGAAAAAAAGCCCCCTCACCCAATTCCATATACTGAAAGAAACTCCACATGAAATAAAGACTTTAACAACAAAAATTCTTTTTCTTAAGTTTATTTATTTTGAGAGAAAGAGTGCATGCATGAGCAAGCAGAGGAGGGGCAGAGAGAGGAGGAGACAGAGAATCAAGCAGGCTCTATGTTGTCAGCATAGAGCCCAATGTGGCTTGAATCGCGAGACCATGACCAGAGCTGAAATCAAGAGATGGATGCTCAACCAACCGAGTTAACCCAGGAGCCCACAGAAGTATTTTAAATATCCAATATATTTTTCTATCTTAAAAGAATTTATGTTCTTGGGGTGCCTGGGTCGCTCAGTTAGTTAAGCATCTGACTTTTGATTTTGGCTCAGGTCATGATCCCAGGGTCATGGGATCAAGCCCCATGTTCGGCTCTGTGCTGAGTGTAGAGCCTACTTAAGATTCTCTCTCTCCCTTTCCTCTGTCCCTCTCCTCCGTTGGCATGTTCTCTCTCAAAAATGAAAATGAAAATACCTCTGGAAACAAAACACCAAAGAGGAAAAAATATTTATAGTTTAAAATGATCATCCAAAAAAAAAAGACTTTCCAATAAACAGAGATGTAACGTTTATGCTAGATTTGCTAGTAGCTAGTAAACTAGTACAAACTTTTGGGAAGGCAATTTAGCAATATACATGTAACTGGAATCTTAAATATATCCCTACCCATGACCCAGTAATTCCACTTCTGGGAATCCAGCCTAAGAAAATAATCACGAATAATAAATACTCTCTGTCAAGAGAGATGCTCAAGACAGTTAGAAAGTGGAAACAATCTAGAAATGCATTAAAGAGCAGTTAAGTAAATGATGCAATTCTTTAAAATGATGCTTAGGGGGCACCTGGGTGGCTCAGTCAGTTAAGCGTCCGACTTCAGCTCAGGTCATGATATCAAGGTTTGTAGGTTTGAGTCCCACATTGGGCTCTGTGGGGACAGCTCACACTCTGTCTCTCAAAAATGAATAAATATTTTTAAAAAACAAAAAAAGTTTAAAACGATGCTTAGAAATTATATGTAATAATGCTTAAATTTTTATAATTAAAAAAATCAAGATACTAATTATATACTTAATGAGGAATGTAACTTTATTTTAAAATCTAGACTTATTTATAAAATATTAAAATGTTTCATCAACATACTATATATTCCCACCATTATGTACGTACATATGATGTATATATGTACATATATATTTTTTAATAAACATATATATATATATACACACACACACATCACCTGCTTAATACCTTTACATGCTCCAATATCAGGGTGTAGGGGCACCTGGGTGGGTCAGCCAGTTAAGTATCCAACTCTTGATTTTGGCTCAGGTCATTATCTCATGGTTCATGAGTTTGAGCCCCATATCAGGCTCCACGCTGACAGTACAGAGCCTGCTTAGGGTTGTCTTTCCCTATCTCTGCCTCTCTCCTGATAGCTCTCTAGCTCTCTCTCTCAAAATAAATAAATCAGCTTAAAAAACCAAACAACCAAACAGGGTGTAAGGCAAAAAGTCACTAATGTAAGCATTACCACTCATTTCAAGAGTAATATAATTAATTCCCAGGGTATTCTAAATTCCCAATTTTTTTCATTAGTCATAAAAAAAACACCCCATTATGAATTAAGCATAAATTAAATAGTACTTACATTCAAAATGACAAACCATTTAAGCTCAAGTAAAATTAATTAGTTTCCTACAATGAGTGAGTAGCACGCAAGAGGGCTTCATTGTTTCTGCTCCCCCCCACCCCACCCCTGCCATCTGAAAATAACATTCTCTGTTATTTTATATATAACATGAGGAATGGCTCTGGCACAGGGTTCCCAGAGCTCCAATGGCACCTTCGAGTGTTGTCACCCCTGTCATCAGAATGACACCCTTACAGAAGCAAGGGAGGAATGCTGGATGCAATGAGATGTTATTAGAAGGACTATGGAAGGGGGCTGAAGGCCCAGCAAGCGTAACAGGCAGTGCAGGACCCGAGCAGACAGCAGACACAGACTGGATTTCATCTCGTGCTCTGGCTGAAAATGCCCAGAAAACGTGCTCTGCACAAGGCCAAGGACGCCTGATCCCCAAGACCATGAGATGGTCAATCTGTTCCGTTAGTTGAATAAACCAACCCGGGAAGAAAATAAGGGGAGAGGCCTCAAAGTAAATCAAATACATACATGTATGTACATGTATTATCTTAGTGTGAAGTACAAGATAATGTTTGAGTGATTGTCATTTAAAGTGTTTCTCATATTTTAGGAAACCTGTCATCAGAAATGTATTAAGTTTGTACATACTGCTATGTCTGAGGTAACTTTATTACTGTACTTAGAAGTTTAATACTAGTAGGGGTTGTTTTTTTCTACTGGGATTATAAATTTGCTTCTCAAACACTTTAATTTTTTGTTTTTTATTTGTGTTTTTTAATATTTATTTATTCTTTCATTCTCTTTTCACTTTTCATTTTTAGGCATGCATTTTATAATTTAGCCAATATATCTGTATGGTGGCATATGTAAATAATTTATAAATAAATAAATTATAAATAAATAAACCAGATAGTGGTTAGATTACATGACTTTTGCTTCTCCCAGTGAGACAGTGAGATACATCCATGGCTGAGAGTGACAGGGGCGTCAGGGAGAAGTTCCAGAGGGAGGACCAGAATCCATTCGAGGCCATGTTGGGGTCTGGAGGCCTGGAGTCTAGCGGGGAGGCTGCGCTGTGATCCACACTGGCTCAGGAGGATCTGGGGCAGAGGGCAGGAAGGAGTAGGGAAGGGAAAACACCAGAACTTTTGGACGAGGCAGAAGCGCAGGCTCTAGTGATGGATGGGATGGGGGGAGGCACCCATGCTGCTGCCTGACACCCTGGTCCACGTGATGGGGTGGGCATGTGGAGTCCCCCCAAGCTCAGCCCACCCCAAGTGCCCAGACACTGCCACCTCTTGCCTTACTCTCCTGCATAACCGCCTCTCAGACAATTTCAATGCTTGAAAATAAAATATACTATACCTATAAATGTAGTTTAAAATGTTTGGGGTAAATCCAATGAATTAAAATTATTCAACAATCAGCCTTATTTTATACAAAATAATTACATTCTTCAATGGAACAATAAGCTTTGTCAATTGAAAAGGGAAAGGAAAACCAGCTTTTAAAAAGTGTAACTTCCATAAACTGGATATTATTTTTTTTTAACTGGATATTATTTTTAAACACAAATAACTACAACAGTTCTTTGTAAGGAGAGTAGGCCTTCCTGGACATTACAATCTACATTTACTCATTCCCAGCCTCTCGTAGCCACACCTATGGGAGACTTTCTAGTGAATGGCAGGGCAGGCCCTAGCCCCTCCTCAGCCCTCTCCCAGTGTGAGAACACACTTAGTCAGTAATTTGTCCCATCCTCCAGAGAAAGCTGATGTCACCACATTATAAAGTCATAGTCGTCTTATTAAAGATTTCATGAGGAAATGGTTAGCAGAATGCAAGCATACTTTTCCATATACCACAGAGAAAAACGTCCTATCTTCCATTAAATATCTCCTTTCTTCTGCTCAAAACTTCCTTTTCTGCCAGCTTCATTAATCTCTTTCCTCCTCTCCTACTGCCTCACTTCTGATATAGTTCTGACCCTCTGGGGTCCCACCCCACTTAGCAAAACAGAAGTTCCACAGTGGGTCAGTGGCCATGCACTCTCACCCACGTTGAGTCTGCCACTCTGAGTGAAAATGTCTAACAAAACTGAGTCTACTGAGAGGAGCCACTGCCAAGGAAATGAGATTTTTCTCATATCATTTAAAATGAAATGATTGTTAGAAGCCATCTGAAGCAAAACGACAGTTAAGGGGGAACAGGCTAAGAAAACAGAAGTAAAGCCACTTTACTTTTGCTTAATTTGTAACACCTTCAGCAAGATCTTCAAACAAGAAAAGCCGGAGATAAAGAAGGGCATTCTTAACAACTTGAGGCCCAAGTGAGTCACTCCCACTGCAATGAAAAGCAATTACATATGTCTCTGTGGGGTTATTGTTGGTGTGGTTTCCTAAGGGGAAAGCTGTCAGGACATGGAAACCAGAGTATTTTCCCAGTTTTCAGAAAAGAGCAAAGAGTAAGATTCTGGAAATTACAAACTGGTAAATATGGCATCAATACCTAACAAAACTCTAGGACAGACTGGTAGGCAAATGTTCTCTTGTGAAAGGAATAATATATATACCATGTTCAATACAAAATGTTGAAAATTATTAGGCCCCTCTTAGTCCTTCACAGAGAACTTGATGTGATAGTAAATCTCTACACAACTGCCAACAGAGGAAATTCTCTTTTACTGCTCCCTCATCTGCTGTCAAAAAAGCAGAATCACAAGAAAATCAATGCCACAGCAGAGTGCAAAAGCTATTAATAAGGACAGATTCTGCCAGGGAGAATGTCTACTCATTCTAGAGTGGCGCTGCTGAAGCCTATGCTCCAGACTTGGGTCAATGTGTGCCCTGCACAGAGGAGCCGAGCCGGGGGCCAGGACCGAGAGCATGCTGGCCTCTAACCCAAGCTACATATCCACACGGTGTGCTCTGGTGCAGGGCCCATGTCATCCCAGGGACAGCATCTTTTCCCACAATGCTTTGTGGTCCTATGCACACCTGACATCAAGAGCCTGCAGTTCAAATCCTACATCTCTACTCATCAACTTGAAACCATCCCTGGGCTTCAGTCCTCCTATGCTTGGGGGTGAGTTAGCCTCCAGATTAATGGTAATGACTAAATGCCAACAGGTATGAGGAGCACTGAACATAGCACTTGGTGCCATGTTGGGAAAATCCCAGAAGGGATCAGATGAGATCTTTATGGTCCAAATCTCCAACTCAGAGATTCTGTGACCAGAGCTGAAAATCAGAAATTCTTGGCTCAGATCCTTTTGGCCATCATCTTTTTGTTGCAGTTACAATTTACAATGTAAACTACTGAGAAAAGAGGATTTTCTGAACAGTATTTTAGTTTTCTGTTCTCCCCATTTTGTAAAGTGAACTATAAAACAGAAGCTTCTGAAGTACCAGGTTGATTATACTTATTCCCTTGTGAAAGAAAAGTCATAAAGTCATCCTCTGCACCGCCCCCATCCATCTTCCTCTCATTTTAAATAGATTCTATGAAGCAACATTTATGTAACACGTAGATTTTTGCAAAAGGGGAAGATGGGGAAGGAATCCTATCTGATCATGTCTTGAGAAGCAAGTTTTTCACTGGTGGCTTCATTAACATCATGTCTGGGGCCAGATGAATAGAAATGATGTCACTTGTGGGACACATAATGAAAGATGTACTCTGTTCACACACTCCATGGATAGTTGATTAAAAAAGATTCTAAATTCATAAATGTATGTACACAAAAGAAGCTGAACATAGGAAACAGCTATCCAGAACCCCTTCAGATATTTTTTACAAGCAAAAATTTCTTTAATTTACATAAATAGTTATGTTTAATTATGCTTCAGACTGTTTTAGATAAAATATATCTGATAAAAGAAATACAGCATTGTTACATAATGCCAATATAATCTCAAACCGAAGAATTATTTGCACCCCAAATTCTCTTTAAGTGAAAAAATGATGAATAGATGACATGTTCATTAAATATATGAAAGCATGTATAGGTAACACAACATTGAAGGACTAAAACATACTTGAACATTTTGCTTTATTTTGATTAGGTTTCAGCTAGAACAGTTGGTTGAAACGAAGTATGCACAGAAAAAATAAGGAGAAAGATAACTGTTAGGGTTGGTCTGTGGGACAGAAATGTAAAGTATTATTGAGATGATACTGATTCTCTTATTAGGCCTCTATGCATTATTTTGTACACTCAATCAGCAGCCCTGAAAACATGAAGCCAATGTTTCTTGAGACAGAAAGTGACTTAAAGAAAGGAACCCCAAAAGCCATCATGCTCCCAACCATCAGGGAAAAATGGACCTCTACTAGCATGAGGAAGTGATCGTCTCTTCTGTTTTTCATTATACATGGACAGAAAAGTTCCAAATCCTTATTTTATGTCTTCTACCTAAATTATTCCTTTTATATTGCAACTTAGGCCTGTTCCCTTCTCTGTTCTCAATTATTAAGACAAGTCAGGGTGCTTGGGTGGCTCAGTAGGTTAAGCAACCGACTTCAGCTTAGGTCATGATTTCATGGTTTGTGGGTTCGAGCCCGGTGTCAGGTTGTGTTGATAGTGCAGAGTCTGTTTAGGATTCTCTCTCTTGCTCTCTCTGCCCCCCACCCCCAAGTCATGCTTTCTCTCTCTCTTAAAAAAAAAAAAAAGACAACTCCATGTTTTCCCTTCAGTCATGATGCTAAGTTACTCTCCAATCTAGCTCCTTACTTCGTTTGCTTCTTCACTATTGTCTTTGGGAACTTTTGCTGGCCTTCCTTACCCTGCCAACTGCGAGCAGCCCCTGGGACAGGCACCAGTGTGCTGGAGGCCACCTGACAGGGAGTCAAGGCCCATCTGACCAGAAGTGTGATCAAGGGCAATCTGTGAAAACCCAATGACCCACACCCTCTTCTTGAGTAAAATGGATGTAATGATGCCTACATCACCACAGGTTTGCTGTGAGGTTTAAAGCCACTGAAAGGCCCATTAAGAGCTTAAACATACATACAGCTAAGAGGATCTCACACACACAAAAAAAAACCAACAAATACCCATCTACTAACCAGAAGCTGGACTAGCTGGTTCATTTATTCAAAATTTATTTATTAACTTTCTGTTCTGTGCCAGACACTGTTATAGGTATTAAGGATACAGCAGTTAAATGGACAAAAATTCCTGCTCTTGTGAAGCTTATATCCTAGTAGAGAAAACATGGTCAACAAATAAGTAAAATGTATATTTAATAGTGGTAGGTGCTGTGAGGAAAAAAAAAAACAGGGAAAGGAGGAAACTCAGAGGGCATGATAAAGGCAATTTTAACAGTTTCAGACAAAGGTGACGCCAAGTCATGGGAGAAGAGCCATACAGCTGTCTGGACAAGTGGAACAGCTTGCACAGGTGAGTCAGGACCATCAGTGTGGCTAGAGCAGTTACCAGAGAGAAGAGAAGGAAATGATGGTGAAAGACAGATAGGGGGCTTTCTAGCCCTTGTAGAGTTCTGAACAGAGGAGAGACATAACATAGGTTACCTTTCAATAGGATCCTTTGGGTTCTTTGAAGAAAGTGCTGGGCACAGGGTGTGGGAGGGGTAAGAGTGAAAGCAAGAAGCTACTAAGAAGCTATTGCAACAATCCAGGAAAAAGATGATGACAGTTTAGATTGGGATGGTAAATGTAGGTGGTAAGAAGCAGTTACATACTGGATGTATTCCAAAGGTGCGGCCAACGTGAGATCTGCTGATGGGCTGGGCATAAGCAGAGCATGAGAGGAAGTAGTCAAGGATGATCCCAAGGTTTCTCACCTGAGCAAGTAAAAGGATAAGGTTACCATTAACTAAGATAACAAAGACAAGGGTAGCAGAACAGATATGGTGTAGGGGGAAGATCAAGAGCTTGGTTTTAGACACATATAATGCTGAAACTCAAGGCAGAGGTCTATATTAAAGATATGAATGTGAGGGTCAACAGCATTTAGATGGTATCTGGTAAGCCATGAGGTTGGATAAGGTCAACAAGGAAGTGAATACATAGAGAAAAAGGAAGTCCTAGACCCAACATTAAGATGTTGGAAGATGAAAAAGGAGCCACAGTGGGATAGTAGGAGAACCAGAGGACTGTAGGGCCTTATGAATATGTCCCAGAAGGGAGTTTTGTTTGTGCTGATGAAGGTCATTGGGATGGCCAAGCAGGAGGATAGTGAACTGAACAACAAGACCAACAGGACTGTAGACTTGGCAACATGAAGGTCACTGGTGAGAGTGGTTTCAAGGAAGGAGTAGAGAGGTAAGGGCCTGATTTAAGTGAATTGAAAGGAGAATGTGAAGATTCAGCTGATTCCTCTGCATTCCAGTCTATTCTCTTCTTAACCATGCACTCAAACTCCAGAGGCTCCCTTGATCTTAATTCTCAGAAAGTACTTCCTCATTTCCAACTAAACTCCACTTCCTTGTATTTTGTCCTTTATGAGCTAGAGAAAAAAATCTGTATGTAACAGGTATAGAAATCTGTAACACTTCATATACTTAAAAATAGTAGTCAATAAGAAATGATTCCATGTATAACAGCATAAAAAAGGATACTTAGGAATAAATTTAACAAAGCAAGTGTAAGACCTGTACCCTGAAAACAACAAAACATCATTGAAAGAAATTAAAGAAGACCTAATAAAAGGAAAGACATCCCATGTTCAAGGACTGGAGGACCTAGTACTGTTAAGTTAGTAATAACACTCTACAAATGTACAGATTCAATGCAATCCCTATCAAAATCCCAACTGCCTTTTAAAAAAGAAATTGGCAAGCTCTTCCTAAATGCATATGGACACACAATGGACCCAAACTACCAAAACAATCTGGAGAAAGAATAAGTGGGAGAACTCACACTTCCCATTTTCAAAGCTATGGTTTGCAAGATTGTGTTACTGGCATAAATACAGGCATATATATATGAACAGAATAGAAGTTAGTGTCCAAAGATAAACCCTTATATTTACATATTTATAATCACCTGATTTTCAACAAAGGTGTCGGGACAGTATAATAGAGAAAATGAAATTCTTTTCAACCACTGGTGCTGGGACAACTGGATACCCACATGCAAAAGAATGAATTTGGAAACCCCTATCTCACACTCTACATAAAAAGTAACTCCAAAAAGACCACTCACTGCATTGTAAGAGCTTAAACTATAAGCCTCTCAGAAGAAAACCAAGAGTGAGTCTTCATGACCTCAGAGTAGTCAATGGTTTCTCAGATACGACACCAAGAGTAACGGAAGAGCAAATAAACTGGATCTCATAAAACTTATAAAAATTTGTGTTTCAAGAGACAGCATCAATAAAATAAAAGAACATCTACAGAATGGGAGAAAATATCTACATATAATATATCTGATAAAAGACTTCTATCCAGAACATAGAAATAACTTTTACAGCTCACTAATAAAAAGACAAATAGCCCAATTGAAAAACTGACAAAAGATCTTAGTATTTCTCCAAAGAAGATACACAAATGGCCATAAACACATGAAAGAATGCTCAACATTAATCATCTAGGAAATGCAAATCGAAAATCACTATGGAAGATCATTTCACTGCCACCAGAATGGTTGTAATATAAAAGACAAACAATAACAAGTGTTGGTGAGCAGGTGAAAAAAATAGAACCCTCATGCAATATTTGGTGGGAATGTAAAATGGCAGACCTGCTGTAGAAGACAGTTTAGCACTTCCTCAAACAGTTAAACACAGAACTGCCACATGACTTAGCAATACCACTCCTAGGTTTATATTCAAGAGAAATGAAAACATATATCCATACACAAATGCTCACAGCAACATTATTCATAATAGCCAAAAAATGGGACAGCCCAAATGTCTGTCAACTGATAAATGAATAAATAAAATGTGGCATCTCCATAGGATGAAATATTATCAGTCAACAGAAAGGAACAAAGTACTAATACATGCTGCAAGAGGACTGAATCCTGAAAAACATATGCTAAATGAAAGAAGCCAATCACAAAAGACTATATCTTATATTATTCCATTGAAATGAAATACCCAGAACAAGCAAATCTATAGAGACAGAAAACAGGTTAGTGGTTCTCTAGGGCTGGGGTGGGGATTAGGATGGGGAACAGGGAGTGACTGCCAAGTGGTCCAGGGTTTCTTTCCAAGGTGAAAGAAGTTTTAAAATTAAACTGTGGTGATAGCTGCACAACTCTGTTAACATATTAAAAACCACTGAGGGGTACCTGGGTGGCTCAGTCCACTGAGTGTCCGACTTCAGCTTAGGTCATGATCTCGCGGTTCAGGAGTTTGATCCCTGCATCAGGCTCGCTGCTGTCAGCACAAGGCCTGCTTCAGATCTTCTGTCCACCACCACCCCCCATCCCACTTGTGCGCGCGCTCTCTCTCTCAAAAATAAATAAATCTTTAAAAAAGAAACACTGAAATGTATCCGTATATGGATAAATGTGAATAATCATCTCAATAGAGAGGTTATATTTTAAAAAGCAATCAAATATTTAACCTATTCTGTGAAACAATACCAATTTTTTAAAACTGTGAATAATTTTTATTGTTATTTTTCTATGATGCATTTTTCTGTTTCCTCATATCCTTTGAGAGATGATGAATGGAGGTGCATGAATGGCTCAGTTGGTGAAGTGTCTGCCTTGATTTTGGCTCAGGTCATGACCTCATGATTTGTGAGTTTGAGCTCTGCAGTGGCTCTTTGCTGGTGGTGTGGAGCCTTCTCGAGATTCTCTCTCTCAAAAATAAATACATAAACATTTTTAAAAAAGAGATAATAAATGAATTAAAGTGCTCATTTCATCTAGAAGGTGTCAGCAAACTACAACCTGTGAGCCAGAAATAAGAATTTTTTTTAATTTACTTTTTTTTTAATTTTTTAATGTTTTATTTATTTCTGAGAGAGAGACAGCGTGAGCAGGGGAGGGTCAGAGAGAGAGGGAGACACAGAATCTGAAGCAGGCTCCAGGCTCGGAGCTGTCAGCACAGAGCCCGACACGGGGCTCAAACCCACGAACCGTGAGATAATGACTTGAGCTGAAGTCGGACACCCAGGCGCCCCTAATTTACTTTTTAAAAGGGTTTAATGGAGAAGGAGGAGGAGGCATGGGAGCAGGAAGAGGAGATGGAAAAGGAGGAAGAGAAACAACAGAGACCATATATGGTCCACAAAACCTAAAATAAGTACTACTTGGTCTTCACAAAATTTGCTGACCCATGATCTCAGAAAAACAAAAGTAAGTTTTGAATAATATACTCATTATAAAATATACTATAGACATGTTCGTTCTGATCCATATTTATAGTGTGGATTAACTATGATAAGTGGGTGCAGGAGGAATGAGGAGACTGGTTAAATAGACGTCCTTTACCAGTATGATCCATTTTTAATTTTTATTTTCCAGGGTATTAATCACCACAGGTAATTTGGCAAAACTGGCAACTATATACACGATAGCCTAGTCCAGAAGACAAGAGGCTACCATGCAAAACCCTTCAGATTTTGGGCAAATCACTTCTTGGGAATAAAGCCAAAGACAGAATTTTGGGCCTCTCTCTCTTTTTTTTAATAGCCTTTATTACCAATAACCTTCAAGTCTTTAGCTCTATTATTACGTTACAGGGCCCATCATTTAATGAGGTGGTATGGTAGGAGAGTTAGATGGGATTCAAATTCTACTTACTGCCTACACTGCATGTGGGACTTAACTTCCGCCTCTGAGGATCAGATTAAGTAATGATTATAAGTAAGCACACAGCCCAGCGCCTGGTACAGGAGGCCTCAAGCTACATTTGGTTTCAAATCAACAAACCCTCCTGAATGTCTACTTTGTGCCTGGCTCTGACTCGGCTAGGTCTAGAGCTACACCCTCCAGGAGGAGTTCACAATCCAGTGAGAGAAAGAAATATTCCTCTGTACTTCAAGGTTCAACAGCAGTCACAGGAATGCACTTAAGATATGAAAGTCAGGCAGGGAAAGTGTGACTGACTCTCATGGGAGAAGTCTAAGAGGGCTTCCCAGAGTAGGTGACAGCAGAGTTAGGGGTGGCCTTCACAAGAGAAGAACCTAAGAGAATTAGAACAGCTGGGGGAAAGGCTATAGAGAAGGACGGGATGTTGAAGGAATTTTGCCCCACACTGAATAATGACCATCTACTACTGAAAACAGAGACAGTGAACCACAATACTGAGATGCAGGTCTCTGAAGACTGCAGGGCAGGTCCTTCTTAATGTTCCTTGACTATAAGGTTATTATTTGGTTTGACTGCTCTTGCTTTCACAATTATAACCCGGTTCAGTCTATGCTAATCAGCAGTGTAACTTGCATTACAGACCTCCAAAGCAAAACACCAGAGAAGCCTACAGCTGCCTGATCCCTAATCCACGCCCTTGGGCTTACTCTTTCCATAGATTCCAAGAACCGCAGAACCCTCTGGTGCACTCTGATCCTCCGCAGTGAGTAAGTATCACTCTGAATAACATTACGAACTCGGTAACATGTTTGCTTAGTGGTCAATCATGAGTCAGGTATTTTTACACCATATACATCTTTAGTACCAGCCTGTAATTCTGTATTTCATTTGCTTTTTCTTAGTAAGAGGAAAATTTTTAAACTACAAAAATTTTAAATAATAGAGGAAAATAAGCCGCTAATTTCTGCATTAACCTAGTTCATGTCAATTCCAAACACTGCTTTATTTCCCAAAGAAGATAAATAGGGGAAAAAAAAATCCAGATAGCAGATGAAATTATTGACAGTGTCACATTCATTTGGTTCTTTAATTTGAATCATAAAGATCTCTGGAGTTTTCTCTTGTAAGAAAATTGGAGGGGTGCCTGGATGGCTCAGTCGATTAAGCGTCTGACTCTTCGGCTCAGGTCATGATCTCACGGTTGGTGGGATACAGCCCCATGTTGCACAGCCTGCTTGGGATTCTCTCTCTTTCTCTCTGTGCCCCTGCCACTCCCCACTCAAATAAATAAATAAATATTTTTAAAAAATTGGAAAATGGAAACAAAGATAAATAAGGAAATATAATGTTTAAAACCTTTCCACTGAAAAAACCCAACAACGTATTTTTTCTGCTTCCTGGTTATTTAAAACTTACAGATTACACAGCCTGAGAAAATATAAGCTAATAGTGTCATTAGTTTGTTTTTTATTCTAACTGCAGTACTCAGGGAGGCAGAAATCTTTACTGGACTAAAGATAAAATGAAATCAGTTAATTATATGAGAAACAATCAAGGGTCAAGTTTACTATTTTTTAAAAGAAACTTTCTCTCCAGTCATAACACTGACTTAGGTTTATGGGAATAGAGTCCTAGTCCTACGTACAAACACCTTTAAGAAAGGATCAGGAGCACAGAAATTATTCCTTAGTATATGATGTTCATTTTTTGCCATGAACCAGTTAAGACAGAATTCCTTTACTTAATAAACTGCCCCTAAGTACCATTTGCCCTTCCTTAAAGGGAGTAGTTTGAGCCAAAGGAAACTGATAAGAACCAGAGAATGTAGAAACCAACAATTTAGCAAGTTAACATCTCAGTTGTTACGTGCTATTTGCTTCTGAGGAAAAAAACAACACAACTGTGAACCTCATTTATGAAAAGTATCTTTTCTAACAGGCCAGGTTTTGAACTAAGTGATTTACAGGCGAGCACAGCCTCTGTAAAGGCTCTGTTCACAAACACAACTGCCAGCCCCCCTTCACACATTTCTCATTCATCTCCCATCTCCATACAGGGGTGAGGTCGAATGAAGCAAAACTTTCTAACTGATCTATGTACTGTCTGTTCTATATAAAGCTCGAGATGAATATTTTACGACAGCACAAACCAGGCATGCCATAAATGTAATATTTAGTTTTATTCCAGGATCAAATGTACTTCGAATAGCATGGTACGTATTTTTATCTGGAAGGATCTCCTTGCCATTTGGTAAAAGAGCAGTTAGGGAGTAAAGCTTTAGTCACTGAGAAATTAGTAACTGTTCAATAGTATGTGTCTAATCTTATCAAATTTTCAAAATATTTAAAAAATCAGAAAATATCCCTTTACAGTCTTCAAGGTATTTGTTCTTGCTCCTTCAGAAATCAGAGCAGAACATCTGTGTAAGGCAGCAAGCTAACTGGACCCCAGCAATGGGAAATTCTTTCATGGGAACCAAGAGGCACATGCTTTTGTAACAGGTAACCTGAAGACAAAATCCCCAGCTCACACAAAACGAGTGCCTGGGGACAGCTTCACTATCAGCTCTTTGGCCTCTTACTGCTGGGTGTGAGGCCTAAAGTACCCAGAGCAGATTTCAGCAGAGTTGAACTCCTTGGAGGCTTCAGTGCTCAAGTCGGGATCAGTAGAGGTGTTTGGATAAACGGGAGGGAGGGAGGGAGGGAGACTGGGGGCAGTGGCTGGAAAGGACGTGGAAGAGGCTGCAGATCACAAGGGACCTGCAGGCCATGATTAGGGCGATTAGGGCTTGGGCTTTTGTTCCACGTGTGAGCAGAAGCCACTGAAGGGTGTTGAGCAAAGGACTGACTGGGCCTGATTTACATTTGAAAAGAATTGTTCTGGTGGCTGTTTTGAGATCAGACTGGGTGGAGTCAGGCAAACCAGCAAGGGTCCTACAGTGATTCTTGTGAGAAACAAGAGTGGCTCAGACATGCCAGGCAGTGGAGGAGGCAGAGAGGTGAGCAGAGCTGGTACATAATCAGAGCGGAGCATGCCAGGTGCAAGAGGAAGACAACAGCTCTAACCTCTTTTTGTAAATAAAAATAAAGTCCAGGTAGTTGGAGGAGTTAGGACAAACCATTCAAATGAGAAATAGGTGAGAGCTACAAACAATTTGCAAAACAAGAGATATATGAAAATGACCCTATCAAAAGATTTCAATCACTAGTAATTACAGAAATTAAGACAAAAATAGGATGTCCCCACCCCACTCTGATTAGAGAAAAAATTTTTTGAAGATAATTGTAGTGGGTTGAATTGTGTCCCCCAAAACTCCCATCCATCAGCAACTTCAGAATGTGACCTTATTTGTAAAAAGTGTCTTTGCATATATAATTAGTTAATATGAGGTCATACTGGATTAAAGTGGCCCTAAATCCAATGACTGATGTCCTCATAAGAGGACAGAGCACACAAATATACACAGGGTTAGAAGGCCATGTCATGACAAAGGCGAGATGAGACTTGATGCAGCTAGAAGTCAAGGAACACCAAAGATTGCCAGGAGCCAACAGAAGCTAAGAAGAAGCAAAGAAGAATCCTCCCCTAGAGTCTGATTTCAGACTTCCAGTCTCCATTACTGTGAGAGAATAGATTTGTAGCTTTTAGCCACTGAGGCTGTAGTTATCAGTTACAGCAGCCCTGGGAAACTAATATAGTAACATACGGTGTTACCAAGAATGTGGGAAGCAGTCACTCACAGACTCGCATACCTGGCTGGCAGAAGCAGAATTTAGCATACAGTCTTTTAAAAAGATGATTTTAAAAGGCTTACCAGGGGTGCCTGGGTGGCTCTGACAGTTAAGCATCCAGCTTTAGCTCAGGTCATGATCTCATGATTCATGAGTTCAAGCCCCACATGGGGCTCTGCGCTGACTGTTCAGAGCCTGGATCCTACTTTAGATTCTGTGTCTCTCCCTCTTTCTGCCCCTCCTTGACTTGTACCTGTCTCTCTCTCTCAAAAATGAATAAACATAAAAAAATTTTTTTAATTAAAAAAAATTAGAAGGCTTACCAACCACAATTTTAAAATACCGGATTTTTTTAATGCAGCAATTCCAACTTGAGGAATTTATATTAAGGAAATTATTAGAAATGTGTGCAAAGATTTAAAAGGAAGAAGGTTCACCCTAGGGTTAGAATTGGAAAGAATCTAAATGTTAAAAAATCTGAAATTAGGGCCACCTGGGTTGGCTGGGTTGGTTAAGCGTTTGACTTCAGCTCAGGTCATAATCTCGCAGTTCCGTGCGTTCAAGCCCCACATAGGGCTGTTTGCTGACAGTGTGCAGCCTGCTTGGGATTCTCTGTCTCCCCTCTCTATCCTTCCTCTGCTTGTGTGTGGGAACTCTCTCTCTTTCTCTCTCAAAAATAAACACTAAAAAATAATAAGACTAAATTTTAAAAATCTGAAATTAGGTAAATTATAGAATAAACTTACAATGAAATACCATGTAGCTATTAAAATTTATTTTGATTGGAAGGTAGTGTGGTAGCTTCTTACAAAATTAAACATACTCCTGCCATATAATATAGAAATCACACTCTTTAAAATTCAGCTAAGTGAGTTGAAAACTTAACATTCACATAAAAACCTGCACATGGGGGTGGCTGGGTGGCTCAGTCAGTTACACGTGTGACTTCAGCTCAGGTCATGATCTCATGGCTCTTGAGTTCAAGCTCCGTGTGGGGCCTCTGAGCTGATAGTTTGGAAACTGGAGCCTACTTCGGAATCTGTGTCTCCCTCTCTCTTTCTGCCCCTCCCCTGCTCAAGCTCTGTCTCTCTCTCTCTCTCTCTCTCAGAAATAAACACAAAACAAACCTGCATACATATGTTTTAACAGCTTTATTCATTATTGCCAACACCTGGAAGCACCTTCAATAGGTGAATGGGTAAATAAACTGTGGTATATCCATATGCTGGAATATTATCCAGCGATAAAAAGAAATGAAGTGTAAGGCCATAGACAGGCAGGGAGGAAACTTAAATGTGTATGACTAAGTGAAAGAGGCCAGTATGGAAAAGGCTGCATGCTGTAGGATTCCAACCATATGACATTCTGGAAAAGGCAAAACTACAGAGACAGTAATAACTATAGAGACAGTTGTCAGGGTTCATGGGGATGTGGGAAAGGATTCACAGCTAGAGCGCAGGACATTTGAGAGTGGTCAACTATTCTGTTTAGTACTGTAACAGCCAACACATGTCTTTATACATGTGTCCAAACCCACAGAATGTACAGCTCTAAGAGGGAACCCTAATATAAACTACGGACTCTGGGTGACAATGTGTCACTGTAAGTTTGTCTGTTGTAGCTAATGTACTGCCAGGTACAGATGCTGATAGTTGGGGAGGTTGTGAGTGTAGAAGACCATGGGTCTCTGGACCAGATCTACAGACCAGGGTCCATGGAAACTCCCTGTACTTTCTGCTCAACTTTGTTGTGAACCTAAAATTGCCCTAAAAAATAAAGTCTGTTAATTTTAAATGAATTCAAAAGAAAAAAAAAACAATCTCCAAAAAAATTTTAATGTCAAGAATATTCAAGATATGTGATGTACTATTAACAGGTAAAAGCAGAGAATGAAAAGGGACCTACAATATGATCCTAATTTTGTTTTTAAAAAGTAGATAGTAACATGCAGGAAACTCATGCATTATTAGATATACAACAAAAACACTAAAATATTAATAATGGTTATCTCTGAGTGGGGGGAGTATACACAATTTTTATGTTTCTCTTGTGATTTCTTACATTCTCCAATATTTCTACAATAAACATGGATTCTTTCGTAATCAGGAACGAAGAGTTAAAGTCATTTAAAAGTATAAATGCAGGGGTCTGAAAAAACGAAAAACATTAATGTGAGAGGGAAAAAAACCAAACTGCTTTAGTGAAGCTCTCAATGCCACCTGCGTTGTTATTTTAACTTAACCATCACATTCCTCTTCATGGCCTTTGCGACTTTCTCCATTCCTCCCAATCTCCCCACAGGTTCCTCCTACCTCCTTTTCTTTTACTAAGCAACTTGCATACCTATTCAGGGATGCTGAAATTCATCTCTCATGAACCACCTCTAATTCCCTTGCTTGCGTAATGAAGTTTCCTGGAGTTTTCACCCATCACATCACCCATTTGTTCCTCTTGTCATTTACTGATCTTTAAAAAAAAAAAAAAAAAAGCAACAGCCCTGGAACAAAAGCTCTTGAAAACTAAAACTATGGGAGAACAGGGGGGAAATGGCAATTTGGAAGATAAAACTGAGAAATTATCTCATATAGCAGGAAAAAATAAAAGATAAGGAGATGGGAAATAGAACATTAAAAAGAAAAGGAAACTAGAAGATCGGTCCAAGGGGCCCAATAAGAAAGAAAGAAAATACCACTAAACAATTTCCCCAAATCTGGAACGCATTGTCTTGTTCCAAGTGCCCATCACAATGAATCAAAAAAAAAAAAGAAAAAAAGGCAGATGTCATAGCATATCAGAACATCTGGGATAAAGAGAGTTTCCCACACTTTTCCAAAGAGAGGGAGGAACAAGAACACATAAAGGACAGGAGACCAAAATGCCACTGGATTCCTTGATAATACTAGACACCAGGACAGTTAAGTGATGCCTGCAGAATTAGGAGGAATTAATGTCCCACCTAGAATACTATACTCAAAGAAACGATCTAGTGGGCAGGTGACATAAAGCTGGTCTCAGACATTCAATTTACTCCACTGTACCATAGCAGCCACTGTTAATGGCCAACCCAAAAGCCATCCCCTTTCTTCCTTGCTGAAAGCCACCAATTTTATTCATATATGAAGTGGTCATTTGTTTTTTTTTCCCTTTTACTTTAGAGAGAGGGAGTGTGATGTGATGACAAGAAAGGGGCAGAGAGAGAGAGAGAGAGACAGAGAGAGAGAGAGAGAGACAGAGAGAATCTTAAGCAGCCTCCACGCTGAGTGCCGAGCCTGACATGGAGCTTGATCCCATGATATTGGGATCATGACCTGAGTCGAAATCCAGAGCTGGATGCTCAACCAACTGAGCCACCCAGGTGCCCCAAGTGGTCATCTGTCATCTGTTCTGCAGGTAAGCATGAGCCCCAGGAGGGCGAATCCTTATTAGAATCCAGTTACAGTAATTCTATTCCCTTCGCCATGGCCTAAGATGTGAAATATCTAGGTAGGAGGCTTTGAAGAAAGGACTCAGATGAGGCTCACCAGAGAAAATGGCTCATTTTTCACCTCCAGATAACTGCTGTCTGCATACGACACCTGCAGCAAGGCACCCACACTGCAACTAGCCCACAGGGCCAAATCCTCACACCACGGCTCAAAGAGTTGAAAGTCTGAAAGGATCTGAGTTTGAAAACATCACTAAGCCTACTCTGTACCATCCTAATTCCAGACTTACCTGAAATAAGAAATGTCCTTCAGGGGCACCTGGGTGGCTCAGTCAGATGGGCGTCTGACTTCGGCTAAGGTCATGATATCATGGTCATGGGTTTGAGCCTCATGTCGGGGTCTGTGCTGAGAGCTCAGAGCCTGGAGCCTGTCTTCAGATTCTGTATCTCCCTCTCTCTGACCCTCCTCTGCTTGCACTGTCTCTCTCTGTCTCTCAAAAATAAATTTAAAAAATTTTTTTTTAAAAAAAGAAATGACCTTTCTGTTTAAGTCACTTTTAGTTGGCCATCACCTGTAGCTACAAGTATCATCAACGGATATACACCCTTCCTCAGAAATTTAATGGAGGAGGCCTCCCTGGAGCCAAGAAATGGAAGAGGTGAAGGAACTGCCAAGGATGACTATAAAAGGACAAGCAAGGGACATGGCTGGGCAAAGGCCTGCAGAATGGAACTCGGGTACGTGGCTCCAAGAAGGCCTCCAGGAAGAAGCAACACCAGCTTTGCGATGACATGAAAAATCACATTAAGAAGCATTCTGTAATCTAGTCCTGGAACTGATATTATACTATACATTAACTAACTTGAATTTAAATAAAATCTTGAAGAAAATAAATAAAATTTAACTTTCTTAATGCTTATTTTTGAGAGAGACAGAGTGTGAGGGGGGAGAGGCAGAGAGAAAGGGAGACAGAATCTAAAGCAGGCTCCCAACTCCAAGCTGTCAGCATAGAGCCCAACGTGGGGCCTGAACCCACAAACCTTGAGATCATGACCTAAGCCAAAGTTGGACACTTAACCGACTGAGCCATCCAGATGTCCTGAAAAAATTAAAAATGAAAAAAAAAATAAAGAAACAAGCATTCTGTACTTTTCTCAGTTTAAGAAGGCATTAATAATAATAGATGTAGAGAAAATTAAGCAAATTAAAAGGCAATTTTTAAATCCAAGAGAAATGAAAATTTGCACAGGAAAGAAAGAGTAATCATAGTATACTATTTGGCCCAGCAGTGAAGAATATTTATATACTTAGAATATATGAACTCATCCTTTGGGGAGGAAGGGAAGTAGAAAGGAGGGAAAGCAGACTGAAGGACTACTTCCCCATCTTTCTTTTTTTTTTTTTTTAATATTTTTATTTATTTCTAGGAAAGAGAGAGACAGCGTGAGCAGGGGAGGGTCAGAGAGAGAGGGAGACAGAGACTCTGAAATAGGCTCCAGGTTCCGAGCTGGCAGTCAGCACAGAGCCCGACGCGGGGCTCAAACCCACAAACCGCAAGATCACGACCCAAGCGAAAGTCGGATGCCCAACCGACTAAGCCACCCAGGCGCCCCAACTTCCCCATCTTTCAAACAGTCAATGGATAATATCTACGGTAGAGAAATCAAGACAATTCAGAATAAGCATATTATTTAGCAATACGGAAGCAAATTCCAAAGAAAAAGTTAACAGTGTTTTTTGAAGTTTATTATTTATAATCTGGACACCCACTGTGGGGCTTGAACTCATGATTCCAAGATCAAGACTTTCATGTTCTTCCTATGGAGCCAGCCAGGCACCCTGAAAAAGTTAAAAGTTGAAGGTATTTAAATCCTGTAATACTATCTTAGTAAACTGTATGAATACATTACTGTGATGTAATAAAGAATTTGTCTGGTCTTTGAGGTTTCCTCTTGGTACAGATCTTCTAAAATACTTGGAATTTCCTGAGTCATATGAGTCTTGGTTATGCTAATGAAGGGACTCATGGTGGTCCCCTCCAGAGTTTCAGGACAGGGGCTGGCCACCAGGAGTACTGACCTTGTGACGAGAAGGTTGGGAATTTCAGCCACCCCATCTCCAGGAGAGAGATGCTAGAGACTGAGTTCAATCATATGGCCAATGACTTGACCAATCTCACCTGTGTGATGAAGCCCTGATAAAGACTTTGGACACTGAACCTCAGTGGAGCTGGTGAACCCATGAATGTGCCACGATGGTCACACACCCTGACACAACAAGGAGAGGGCACAGAAGCTCTGTGTTCCTTCCCAGACCTCACCCTATAGGTCTCTTCATTCGGCGGTCCTCCTGATTTGCATCTTTTATAATAAAACTTGAATCATAAGTACAGTGTTTTCCTGAGTTCTGTGTGTTGCTCTAGCAAGCTGTGAAACTCTAGGGAGCCACGGGATCCCTCAAATTTAGAGCCAGTTGATCAGGAGTGCAGGTGGCCTGGGCCCTCCAAAGTGCAGCTGGCATCTAACGAAAGGACCAGTCGTGTTGAGAAACAGATACTGTAACTTGTGGGGGCTGCACCAATTCTGGGTGGTCAGTGCCAGAAAGGCATTGCAGTACAACCCACCGGATTTGGTACAGAATAATTACTTGGCTAAATTAATTTTTTAAAGGAGAAAGGAGTAAATCTCATCATCTTAATCATCAAAGGATTCTGCAGCACGTGTCTGAAGGCCCACCCCAAGGATGGTGGCGCTGTGGATGGCCAGAGAGGACTTAGCACAGAGCACATCCCTGGGATGCAGGCATGGTGGGGGGCCGGGGGGCCAGGGAGGGGGCTTACTTCTGCTGGAGGATGAAAAAGCGAGATTTTTTGGGATTTTTCTACTAAAATGTTATCCCAGAATACAAAGATTTCCATCAGGAAAGACTGTCAACTTGGACATTTTTTAAAAATGTTTATTTATTTATTTTCCTTTTATAGTTTATGGTCAAGTTGTTTCCATATAACACCCAGTGATCATCCCAACAAGTGCCCTCCTCCATGCCTGTCACTNAGTTTACATTCCCACCCACAGTGTAGGAGGGTGCCCGTTTATCCACATCCTTGCCAGCATCTATTCAACTTGGACATTTAATTCCACATTCTTCAAAACAAGTATCTAATAGCTTCCTTATGGTTGGAGCTGGTCAAAGGTAAAGTGAGCAAAGTAGAGTTTATCCTTTGCATCCTCGGTTCTTAAGTTTTCCTCTCTCAACCCTGGAGGCACCTCAGCACCTGAGCCAAACCCACTGAGCTGGCCCTCTCCAGGCCCCTCTTTCCTCTAGTCCAGACTCTCCCTTCCTCTGACATCCTGCTCACTTCTAAACCTCAGAGATCTGGTTTCAGCTCTCTGGTACCAGAAAAGTGATTCATTAATTCACAAACAAAAACAAGCGATTGCTTTATGGAGGTGTTAAATATTTAAAAGAAAATATCAGAATCTTTTTTAAATGATATTTCAACATGATAATCCAGAGAGAAGGAGATTCTGATGCTTTTAAACCAATTACTTAACAAAATACTTAGGAGTCAAAAACAAAGTTGTCCTTCCCAGTGCCTAGGTCCTCAACAGCTCTGGGAACAAGACTGTCCTCCTACCACGTGAAGACCCACTACTGCTCTCAGGATATGCACCTTACACCCTGGTACCTTCCACTCGCACACCATGCTTACACAAAGTTCTGAGGGGAGCCGAGCACCCCTTCCCAGCAAATGCAAGGTCTCTGTACAATGGTGCCAAACTGGAGTCTGTAGATTAGAACTCAGGCCCCAAAGGCGTGGGGTGGCAAAACCCTTCTAGGGTCAGCTCCGGACTTCGCCTGGGACCCATGTATGGGTTAAGCTGCAGCAGGCAGAAGTGGGAAACTAACTTAGCTCTTTAAGTCACCATTTAGCTCAGTCGAAGCAGTTTTTAGAATGATCCAGATTCATGTTCCACAAAGGGCTGGGATATCTGCACTGAAATCAGAAAACACTCTAAAAAGCAACGTGATATTTGTTTATTTGTACTACTAAAAACCACTGGAGAAAACGCCTTATCTGGAAAAACAATGTGAACTGTTACTCACCTCCCCAAATCTAAATTGATATCTAACGCCTACTTTCCTTGCAAAACAATAGCAGGCAGTGGAGAGAGCCTTTTATACTAAGAAATGTTATCATGTCACAGAAACCCAAGGAGAAATAAATACAGTACTTATGTTCTGCATACACTTACTTTCTCCTTTAACACATCAAAGACTGCTTATATTTTTAAGTAGAAAAGTGGAAAGAGTGACTTTAATATGTTCACTCCACCCAACTTCATTGCTACAATACCTGAATCTTTGCCAAAGTGTTTGGCCTATCGCTAGGAAGTCCTAAACACAGCCCTGTTTTTGAACACTTTCACCCTCCTTTAACCTTTCCACTTTTAAAATATTTTCTGATATTATGTTTGCTTTTATATTTTAACACAGTTTATATGAAGGAAAATATTTTAATTAAATCAAACAACAGAGATTATGCTAATTACCTGCATGTAGGTGATTCTGTAATATTTTATTAAACTTAAAAATACGTGTATTGTGCTTCAGCTCTAACAAACCGTGCTAATAAGACTAGTGACAAAAAATGGACCTAGTATGAGTCCATGAGTATGCATAATGACTATGCGTAACAAATAACATCAACCCTGGTCCAAGAGCTCCCAAGATAAGAAAGTTATCACCTCCTCTTCCGAAAAGAACATCTCATAGGTACAGAGAGGCCCCAACTCAAACACAAACACAGATCAATTATATGTAATGGGACAAGGTGAAAAAGAGTAAGAGATGCCAGAGGTGGTACCAGATGGGCCATGACCCCTGAAAGACAGGCAAAGGAGAGCACACACATGTGCATAGTAACAGAGACATGGGAGATCAAAGGGTGTTTGGTAAAACTGGTCACTAGCTGGCACATTCAGCTCCAGAGAGTCGTGCTGCTTTCAGATCATGGGAGGCAATAAGTCATGCCATGATGATTTTTGAGAGAACAGAGGCAAATAAAGAGTGTGGTGATGGTGAAGTTACATACACCCGCAGTGGAGTCTCTTCTGAAAGCTACCTGGCTGCCACCAAGGCAGCCGCTGCTGAGAGCCACTGAAAGAGGGTCCAGATGCTTCGGGCTCAGAGTGGGCATGAAGCACACCAGATCTTGACCTCAAACTTGCTAGTTGATTAAGTTCTTTCCAGCTTCTCTCCTAAGTCAGGTAAAAGATCCCAAGGGCAAAGCATCTCCTGATGGGAACCTCGCCCCTCCCCCACCCCCAAGCAATAAGGATTGCTCTGAGCCAGCAAGATCCTGCCCAGGACTGACCCGAGACAATGATGACTTGACCTTCACTGCCCACCTGCAGGTATCCGCTGACCTCTGTCCCACCTTCTCCTTATATAAACCTGGAAGTATTTTTAGTACTTTGGAGACTGTCTTTGAGGCATTAGTCTGCTTTCTTCCCAGTGTTGGCCTCACTAAATTCTTTTCCTATTTCACTCATCACTTACTTCTCTGTTGCCACTTTTGGCAAGTAGCTGAACCTGGCCTGTTTGGGACCCCTCAGAGCCAGGTGCTCTGGCACCCCTGAACCCTGGCTACAATCTGCTCTCTTAACTTCATTCCAAAATCTGGAGACTTCAGGACTCAAGACTGCCATTTCTTTTCTTTCTTTTCTTTTTTCTTTCTTTCTTTCTTTCTTTCTTTCCTTTCTTTTCTTTCTTTCTTTCTTTCTTTCTTTCTTTCTTTCTTTCTTTCTTTCTTCTTTTAATGACTATATTTATTTTGAGAGAGAGAGAGCAAGCAAGCTTGTGCAGGGGAGAGGCAGAGAGAGAGAGAGAGAGACAATCCTAAGCAGACTTCACAATGTCAGCAGAGAGTTGTACATGTGGCTCAAACTCATGAACCATGAGATCATGATCCGAGCTAAAGCCAAGAGTCAGATGCTTAACCAACTAAGCCATCCAGGTGCTCCAAGGCTGTTGTTTCATCATGACTGACTCAAGAACTGGGCATGGCGTGATGGAACCCATTAGTAGATTCAGTTGAAGAAGGAAAATTAGGGTGAGGAAAGTTCAGTGTCATAATTAAAGCAACTCTCCTATTATTTGTGTTACCATGCATTCATGTGTTGATACAACTAAGACTCAGGCCCTGGGAACTTAAAATGCACCAGGCTCTATGTTAGGAACTATGGGAAAACAGCTATGGCCTGGGCTGTTAAGAAGTTTACAATATAATGAGAAAGATAAGCAGACAATTATTTCGTTCTGGATTACACACTAAAAATTACATTAAAAGACAGGACACTCCACAGGGACAGAATGAAGGAATGAATATTCCGGGTGCAGGTGACGGAAATGTTCTGTATCTTAACTGTGGCGATGATAATAGAAGTTAACGTATTTGTTAAAATGCCCAGAACTATGCACCAGAGTGAATTCTGCTGTATGCAAATTCAAGAGTAAAAAAGTGAAAGGCAGCTAAATATCAGCAATTTCACATCGTTCAACCTAACAGATGCTCTAGTACAGGCAGACGGTTCTGTGGGAGCACAGGAAGCAGAGGTGAGCACAGATGAAAAAGGGACTGACAGATGGTCTCATGGGCAGTTATTGTTTCATTGGAGCCTTGAAAAAGAAAGATGCTTTCAGGGGCGCCTGGGTGGCTTAGTCGGTTAAGCGTCCGACTTTCGCTTGGGTCATGATCTCGCGGTTCGTGGGTTCGAGCCCCGCGTCGGGCTCTGTGCTGACTGCCAGCTCGGAGCCTGGAGCCTGTTTCAGTCTGTGACTCCCTCTCTCTCTGACCCTCCCCTGCTCATGCTGTCTCTCTTTCTCTCTCCTAGAAATAAATAAAAATATTTAAAAAAAAAGAAAAAGAAAAAGAAAGATGCTTTCAAAAGATGAAGAGAGGGGTGAGGACATAGGCATTCTAGGTACATGAGCAGCAGAAGCAAGAAGAAGTTATACAA
Organism: Crocuta crocuta; assembly: GCF_008692635.1. Classification (NCBI taxonomy): domain Eukaryota; kingdom Metazoa; phylum Chordata; class Mammalia; order Carnivora; family Hyaenidae; genus Crocuta; species Crocuta crocuta. The sequence continues at coordinate 7,604,518 of NW_027529641.1, read as the reverse complement.
ACCCACAGCATGTGTCTGGAGAAGAGTGAGCAAGCAGTAGGAAGTTCACGAAAGCAGGGAAGCCAAATGAAGCAGAATTAGATTATGGAGGCCCTCACTAAACATCTAGACATTATCCTATAGTCAAAGACAAGTCACTAGACTTTAAGCAGGTGACCTAATTAAATCTCTTTTGGGAAGATAACTGGTAAAAATATGAAAAAATTATTTGCTGCAGGACATATATTAGAGGCAGGAAAATGGCTCTGATGAAGATTTCTTAATCAGGGTCTGCAGATTTCTTGAGATGATCCCAAAACTGTGTGTGTGCAAGCATATGCATACACGCATTTCCCCAGGAAGAGGGCCTGTGGTTTTCATCAGATATTCAAGGGGTCCATAACCTCAGAAAGATTAAGGAGGAGAAAGTTAATGTTTAAGTGCATCATGGTGGGGCAAGAACACTAAGTGCACAAAGAATGTAATTGATTCATGAGATACTTCATCAAGACTGCATTTCTGGAGTTGCCATTGACTAGGGAGTAAGAGAGGAGGAGGATTTAAAGATAACAATAAAGGTTCTAGCTTGGTGACTGGGAACTGTGGGGAGGAGAGTGAGGGGAGAAAGGGACAGAAAGGGGTATCATTACATGAAAAACAAAAATAAATGATTTTACTTCAAAGAATCGAGTATTTGACCTTATTGCCTGTGTCACTGTGAGCTGGAGACTTTTTCCTTATTTTTATGGGCCAGAGTATTTCTGGCTAAAGACAGAGCTAAGATGAACTACAGAAGACCCTGTCTGCATATAAAAATAAGAAGCAGATGAGAAAACAATCTTCAAAGTCTTTCTCAGAGTGACTTCTCTCTCCATGTTGGCCTGCTTTTCCATAGTCTCATGGCATCAGGAAACCGTGGGGCATGGTGTTTGTCTCAGTCACAGAAGCCAATGAATATAGCATATATGAGTTAGGTAAACTAAAGACAGCAATCCAGACAGTGATAATTTTTTCAAATATTCAAAACATTTCCTAGGACTTGAGGTTTTTACTAATTAGGAGTTTGACTCGCCAGCATGGATTACCCTTTAAGTGAATATAGCTTCATCTTTCATGTCTTTATATATATACCATACATCGAAGAATAAATTTACATATCTTTAGTGGTAAAACATAAGCAGAGCCTTAAAGTTCTTTTTTTTTTAATTTTTAAAAATGTTTTATTTATTTCTGAGAGAGAGAGAGCATAAGCAGGGGAGGGTCAGAGAGGGAGGGAAGCACAGAATGTGAAGCAGGCTCCAGGCTCTGAGCTAGCCATCAGCACAGAGCCCAACGCGGGGCTTGAACCCACGAACCGCAAGATCATGACCTGAGCCGAAGTCAGACGCTTAACTGACTGAGCCACTCAGGTGCCCCCTTAAAGTTCTTTTTGTTTCTTTCTCCCTCTCCAAAGTTAAAACTGATACACAGAAGCACTCAAAATTTGGGTACAGTACAATGTAATTAATTGCTCACTTGTAGCATTTCAATTTCTTCTTTTTTTAAGTTTATTTATTTTGAGAGAGAGAGAGAGAGGATGTGTGTGTAAACAGGGGAGGAACAGAAAAAGAGGGAGAGAATCCCAAGCAGGCTCCACAAGTGGCTCAATTCTATGAGTCATGAGATCATGACCTGAGCCAAAACCAAGAGTCTGATGCTTAACTGACTGAGCCACCCAGGCACCCCCAGCATTTCAACTTCTAAGTCAAACAATTTCTGTGGTTAAAACACAATTTTTAAAGTATCTTGTTTTGTTACCTATGTAATGCATGACAGAATTCTACATTTTAAAAATAAATCACTATTATCCCACAGCACATGTTACCATTATAAGGGCCGGCAAAGCAGTCCATGACAAAGCAGTCCACGGCCACGCGACCAAAATGTCCTGGTGAATGACAAAGGAAGATTCCTGAGCCCCACCTAGATTATTAAATCAGAATCTCTGCAGTGGAGTAGGAATCTGAACTTTAGCAGTCCTTCATGTGGTTCTTGATCCAAAGTCTGAAAGCCAGGGGTCCAAGAAGTAAGTGGTAGGAGAGAAAGAAATAGGGCTGAGAATCAGTAAAATCAACAAGTCAGTTTCAAAAGGGACAGAAAGACATCAGAGAAAAACCCCTCTGTATGTCTGGCGGGAGGAAACGGGGTTACAGTACTGCCAAAACTTTGACTTCGATGATATTCAAGGAAACTGGTTGCATACTTTTCCTTCCAGACTCTTCTTAAATAAATGGCTCTTCTACGACTTTCTCTGATTCCATTAACTCTGACATGGCTCTGAAGTCAAAGATCTCAGAGACTTTAAGAGGCAGGAACAGCAACCCTTCCGTCATCCCCCTCACTGCTACCTNTTCCTTCCAGACTCTTCTTAAATAAATGGCTCTTCTACGACTTTCTCTGATTCCATTAACTCTGACATGGCTCTGAAGTGTAAAGATCTCAGAGACTTTAAGAGGCAGGAACAGCAACCCTTCTGTCATCCCCCTCACTGCTACCCGCCAGCCTCCCGCAGAGATCAGGCCCCAACTCCCCTCTCTCTTCTGAGAGGTAGTGGGGTTGGGGGGGAATGGCAGTGGACTTTGCTGTCACAGTACCAATTCTCAGGGCCAGACACTGAAACTCCTTTTAGAGAAGGCATCTCCTGCCTCTGCATCCACAGTTCCTTTCTAGAGGCCCTTGGGGTCTACAGTCTGATTGGAAAAGGGCTTGAAGCTGAGTTTGCAAAGAACTTCCCACAACCCAGGAAAAGTTCATTAAAACTGGGGAAGTGGAGCCCTCATTCACTCTGAGAGCAGTTCTCACATTTTAGCCTGAATCTACATCACCCAGAGGGTGAGCATCACCCCCAGAGTTTCAGATTCAGCAGGTCTGGGGCCCAAGACTCTGCATTTCCAACAAGTTCCCAGAGCTGCTCTGCTGGTTCAGGGCCAGCGTTCTAAGAAGCTCTGAGTCACAAGATCACCTCTGCCGAAGTGTCTTTTGTACCACCAAACAGCTTGTTTGCAGGCAGTTTTCTGGCACACGCTAAGGAAAAATTTAGTCTAGAGCTGTAAAACTACTTTAGGCCTAAGTACTACAGGAGTCCGCAAGGGTCAAGGCAGCAGTGACCGGACAGAAGGTTCAAGTAGAAGAGAAGTGGGGAGAGGAAAAGCAGAGTGGGCTGGAGATGGGTAAGAATGGGAGAAAGGATGAATTCGGGAAAGGTAGATGTTATTAGGAGTGGTTTCCTTTTACTCATACTGCCTTTCAACTCTGTGAAACTGGGTAAAAAGGCTGTGGATCCAGGAGTATTTTTTTTCCTGCTAAGAGTACAGAGCTTTTGTGACACCATCTAGGGTCTGTGACCCCAGAAAAATTTGTGCTCTTCTGTTCTGAGCTAAGCTTCCCCCAGCACAGGGCAGAAGCAGGTGGTAGACCTGGCCAGGTGGCGTGGCCGCTGAGCTGCACTGGAGACTCCCTTCTCCTGCCCTGGACATCAGAATGCCCCACCTCAGAAGATGGAGGCCTTCCAGGGATCCAAAGCTGGTGGCCCTCTGGCACTCTGATTTAACTGTCCTGGCCATCTCTATTTCTAAGCGCCTCCCCTCTCCTCAGATTCTCATGCGGCCTAAGCCAAAAGAGGTGCTTTACAGAGAGCTTCTGCAACTGCTCCACTTGCTCAGTCCGACCCACCTCCAGACCCCAAATCCAAGAGCTGCAAATTAGCCTTTAGAAGCCTAGAGAGAGCCAAACAGCAGAAGGCCCATGAGACTGTGTTCACTCAATGGGTATCAACAGCCAGATGCTATGATGGTGTCAGAAATACGAAGATGTGAAGGGCCCTCCATTTGTAGCATCTAGCTCAGTCACGTTGGAACAGCAGCCTTCTGGAGAAAGAACCTGATGGTCTTGGAGGGCCAGGGACCGTGGCTCCAGGGAGGGGATGGCTGCCACACAGAGATGAGAGTGAATGAGAAAAGGGCCTTCAGGAAGAGCATCATATCTAAGCAGCAAGGCGCTTTCATCTGAATTCTATGCAGGCAGCTTTGCCAGATCCACTACTGCTTTTCATCTTCATGAAGTGTTCACAGCCACTGAGGACCTGCCACCCACCCGAGGCCCTCAGGCTTCTCCCCCCACCCCACAACACACACAGGCAAGCACAGGCATGTTTGCACACACATACCACCCACACATGCACACATGTACACACACACATGCTCACACTTCTGCTCCTATCAGTTGAGCTTTGTGAACAAGGCCATCTTAGTCAATTGCCCTGCTTCACTTGTACTTTTTAATGTAACTGATAAACAGGTACTAAAAAAAACCATTTGATGAAGACACATTACTAAAAATGAAAAAATGGTGTCAAATTTGGTATGGAAGACGTTACTTCTAAAAAGGAGGAAAAGAAATTACTAAAACTCATAAGGAATCTCCCACTCAGACTATCCAGCTCTTTCTACTTTAAAGAAACCCCAGCTGCAATATGGCTGTGTGGCTAGAAGAACAAATCCACATTCAGAGAAAAAGCCTGGGATCTATACCCAAACACTGGTGAGTGAATGTGCATCTATATGTGTTTGTTTAATATAAAGTGTCTAAGGGACATGTGGATCTTTTTTTTTATGATTCCCTGATTTACAGGTTTGGAATTTGCTGGCCAACTGTCATAGGAGTTAACCAAAAGTGCAACAATTCTCCAACTCCGCCCTCCCCTCTGTGAATTTAACTGGAATACCTATCAGCGCCACAATCACCCACCATCACCCCACACAACCCGTGACCAGCTGCACTCCCTTTCAACTGGAAAATCCTTGGCTCTGTTACTGAACTTTATCAAAGATGATTCACAAACCATACACTCTCATTTACTGTAATTTGCATTTGGCTTCACTTGATAAAAAGAGTTTCATATTAAGACTTAAATGTTAACCGCTGCCAAATCTTCCTACAACCTGTTCAAAAGGACTTCATGTAACATAGATGAGGAGGTCTATCCCAAACAGCTCTGTGATGTGCTCTGTCAGAGCAGTTTCTTAGTGCATGTTATCATTTATAATCCAGTTGCAGAAGTTCAAATATTGAAGATTATCTCAAAAAAACTTAAAATTAATTTTTGGATGTAAAACATGTGGTTACTTGTTTTGTTTTAGCACATTTCAATTTGACAAACCATATAGCAACAAAAACATCCAAGTTGTAACTACTGAAATTAAATTTGACATGAAATCTGTCACTGTTGAATAACTGCCTTCATTTTTTTTGAAAGTTTTATTCAGCTGGAAACACTATCCTTTAACATGATGGTTTGCAACTCTTGACTTCAGGGTTGTGAGTTCAAGCCCCACATGGGGTGTACAGATTACTTAAATAAATAAAACTTAATAAAAATAATAAAATAAATGAAAGCTGATGCTTTAAAATCCATGTTATCAAAAGACATTAGTGAATACCAGCTATGCAGTAGCTCTTTCTTCAGAATGTGTTAAAATATCACTATATTATTATCCACATACTCTGGCATATTTATAAGCTCTCAAGAGCACGATGGAATGTCCTGGAATGTCTTCACACACAAGATTCAATGTAACAGAGCAACTTGAGAAAATGGAACCAAATTTCCTGAGTGGGCAATGGGATCCCTTATATTTAATCCACTGGAGGCCAACTAACTTCACCTTTAGTTAAAAAAGAAAAAAATGGTCTTACTAAAATTACATTTATTTTGTGTGATAGGCAGCTACACTGGAAATTACCAGAGCTGTGTGAATTTTAAGCCTATACAACTGTTTTACACAAATTCATCTTCCTCTGGTGCTCAAAGTCTTGCTTACTTATGGTTAACAGTCAGCTCCTAAGTCCTGAGGTTTGTTGTCAATTTGAGGATTAAGATGAGGGTGGCTTCTACCTTATGAACACCGAATAGGGCAGATGTACCTAAATGTTAACATGTGGCCGTCACAAGTTAGGTTTAAAAGCAACTCACTAATTTATTTTAGTGCATCAGTCTATAATATCAATTAAGCAATCTGAATAAACCATTTAAAACTATCAACAAAACACTGAGGTGTGACATCATGTGACATTTCCTTTTCAAGCTCTCTCCTTAATCTACTTTCCAACTGCCACATGCACACACATGCACAAAACCCACGCAGACACACACATACTAGTTTTTCATGGCATACAGTTGTGGTTTAAATTTAGCCAAATTAATGTTAATTTCTCTTGACAACTTGGGAAGTATTTTTCAACCCTCTTTAGGTAACTGACAAAAAGATAAGACATACAGGATTTAACTCTCTAAAGGTTTCAATATTGTTGTTTTCTGTTTTAAGAAATGCCTTGTGCTGTCAGGACACAGAGCCATGCCACTTCGGCTACAAATGAACAGATACTTCTCTGAAGGTAGCTGTTGCTCACTGGAGCCTGGGTTTAGAAGCTGACTCCACATTTTGATCATAGCTCCCAGGTGACGGTGGTACCAGTGTGGACAATAAGATCAAAGTGAATAGCTGGCTGAAATAAGCACTCTGAATTTTCATTTGCATGTGAGTGGATTAAAAAGATTAAAGTGGTATATCCATAATTATATGATTAGAACTATTAAAATCTACCTATGCAAACTTCTCATTAAAAAGGTGGAGAGTATATGCATATCATCTCCTCTCCCTCCTGAATCATTGACCAAAAAAAAAAAAAAGAAGCTTTAAAGCCACAAGGAAAAAAGATCCCAGTGTATGGAAGGTGGCAACACTTTTTGGGAGCAGGGAAATGAGGAAATGAAAAAAAGCAGAGACCGCAGCCTTGTGCCTGTAAGAATGTACACTACACAGAAACCAATTTGCTCTGAGCCACAAGGAAAGGCTCCAGGCTCAGGGCACTGAAATAAACCGCAAAGGACAGGGCAAGGGGGTACAGGGATGAAAACAGGGGGAGTCAGTGAATGCCATTATATGGAGCACTTTGATCCCTGGGTCTCTCCCCCCAAACCCTCACCCTTCACAGAGACTTTCTCCCAGTGAAAAAGTCAGCTTGCTCAAGGGTTTCCAACTACTTGTTAGTGACTTACATGTACTATAATGCAATAACTAAGGATTAGGAAACATTTCAGGAAAACTTTCCAACATTAAAGACAAACCAAAAGTAATGAGAAAGGCATCTGGAAAATGTTTAAATAGCACAAATTAAAATTTTTAGAAGAGTTGTATAAAAAGAGAGATCAAATGTTGCAGGACAATACAGATGGTCCCAACATCAAATTAAAAGGATTCCAAGAGAGAATAGAGGGCAATTGCTTATCCAAGAAACAACAGAAGACATTTTCTCAAAATTAGAAAATACTGGTTTCCACATTCGAAAGGCTTTCCCAGTGCCTGGAAAATATGACAGTATGAGCCGTATCATGGTGAAATTTCACCAGAAATAAGGAGAAGATGCTAAAAGCTTTCAGAGAAAAATGCAGGTTACATGAATGTTTAAAAAGTAGAATAGTGTTGGAGCACCTGGGTGACTCAGTCAGTTAAGCATCTGACTTTGGCTCAGGTCATGATCTCATCGTCAGATCTCTGCTATTATCACAGAGCCTGCTTTGGATCCTCTGCCCATCCCCCTCTCTCTGCCCCTCCTCCACTAGCATGTGCGTGCACGCACTCTCTCTCTCTCAAAAATAAACATGTAAAAAAAAAAAGTGGAATAGTGTCAGAGGTCTCAATAGCAACACTCATAGGTAGACTATAGAACACATTTTTTCAAATTCAGAGAGAATACATTTCAAGTTAGAATTCTACACCTAAGCAAACCACTCCCCGGGCCAGAGGCAAACAGAGTCTCCATCAAAGAGGGGCAGAGAAGTCAGCTGACTCAGAGAGCATGGCTGATCAGAGCAGGGTACTGGGGGCTTCTGTCTGCCCTCGAATTGCACTGTGTTCCTGTGGCTTTGCCTATGATTCATTCAATCTCCAGGCAGTCTTTCCTGTCTTCCATGTACCAGGCACTGCTCTGTTCCAGATGCTGGGAACACAGGGTAGATAAAAGTGAAGCTCCTGCCTTCATGGAGGTTTCATTCTAAGGTGGGGAAGGGTAACAAACAAACCAGTACATCCTGTTGGGTAAATGCTGAGCAAAATCAGCAGTGTCTGAGACAGTGTGACCAAGAGCACTGCTGGTTGAGAGCACGGAGGCCACCTTGGGGATCCGAGTGCAGCAGGGGCACAGAGCCCTGAGGAGTTCTGGGGGAAGCCTGTCAGGCAGAGACTCCAGAACCCCCACCCCCACCCCCACTCAATCTCCTCCCCTGGCAGGCACTCTCTAAGGACAAGGTTTTCTGCTTGCTCCAGGCCATCTCATCTCTTCCAGATGCTCTGGGAAGTGACTCTGCCTGAAGCCCAGCAGCAGGGCTAAGGAGCCGCAGCCACCACAAGGCTGGGCCCTATCAGACACATCCTCCCTCCTCTCCCCAGCAGAGACCTTACAAGGGAGATGGGACCTCAGGCAGATAGAATGGACACAAGCGGTTAAATGCTAAAGTGCTAAGTTCAGGCCCCCATCTGGCAGAGGCTGACAGGCCACCTTATACTTCTATCACTCTCTAGGTGTATTTTCACAAAACAAGAGTGAGGCAAAGACTGAGGCACTACCAGGTAAGGAATGTGCCCATGGTCACAGATCACATTAGTTTGTACAGAGTCCGAACTGTATTTCAGAGACCAGTCAACACGACCTATTAAAAACGTTTTTCCTGTTGCTTTTCACTTTCTTCATGCAAGTGAACATAAAGTTCAAGTTGGTTCAAAAGAACAAAAGATCCTTTAACTTAGTATGTAATAAAATATAAATCTAGTCGTACTGGAACTTTTCCTTGGGCTGTAATTTTCTAGCTACCCGTAGTAAGAGACAAGCACCAGAGCTAGGCTAGACTTATTCCCCCTCAGATTAGAAACAACTACACTTTAGGAAAGAAATGCACATAAAAGATGGAGTAAAATCAACCTGCAAAAAGAAAGATGTTTCAATGGCTGAGTTACTGGCATCACTTGCTGGGTCCCTTCTGGAATATGCCACCTTAGTCTTCCACTACAAACACTACACTTGCCTTTCTTTACCTGACAGCAGAGGAGCATTTGCATCGGCAGGCGGGGGTGTGCGAGGGGCAGGCCGGGAGGAGTGGCTGTTGCGTGCCAACATGTGGAGTCAGCAGCTACAGAGGCCCAATGCTCCTGCTGAGCAAGGAAATGTAGGGGTGGCCCTGTCTCCATCTGGGTCTGGCTCAGCTCCCAGAGCTGACTCAAGAACTGAGTCATCATTTGCAACCTGAAGTCAGGCAACTTCTTCATAGCCAGATTTAAAATATTGTGTATTTCTACAGTATCTGTCTAAAGGATACTCTCGCATTTAATCCTCAAAACTCTTGCAGGAGAGAAGCACACTCATGTCTGCAATTAACTTGATAGGAGCGAAAAATGTAAAATGGATGGACGGATGTCTATTAGAGGGATGGACAGATACATGATAAAACAAGTGAAGCAAAATGATCAATGTAGAAGCCAGGTACTGGATATAGGAATATTCACTCTAACATTCTTTCAGCTTTGTTGTTATTTTTGAAAAATTTCATAATAAAACATAGGGAGGGGGCTCTCCCATCATGCTGGATAATTTCAATATCCATGTGAATGATGCATTCAACAGCCCAGCCTCAAGCTTCCTAACCCTCCATACCCATAGGATTATCTGAGCTTTGAAGATTTGGAAGAATTCCCCTATGAGATTATCTTGGCATTGCGCTTAACCAAACTCTTTTGTAATCTTTCCTACTTCATATATTCTTGGGCCCTTTAGATTTTCTATGTCTACTGGGATCGGTTTTAGTGAATTACATTTTCGTAAAATGTAACAGCCTGTTTCATCTAGGTTTTTAAATATATCTGCACGGAGTTGTGCAAAGTTGTCTTCTGTTTTCATTTAAACTTCCTCTGTTTTTATGGTTATTTTCCTCTTGTCACATCTCAGTATTATTTTCTTCCCCCATTTTTAAAAAATTAGGTGGGTTAGTAGTTTCCCTTTTCTTGATCTTTATCTCAAGATTGAAATTCTTGATTTACTAATTCTTTGTGTTTACTAACAGTTAATTTCAGTTTTTATATTACTGAATGCCTTATAGCCTATCTTTACTTTGTTTAGCGTAGTTTACTTTGTTGTTAATGTTCCCAGTGTTTTGAGTTTGATGCTTAGTTCATTTTTAAAATTTTTTGTTTTTATACTTGTACAGATATTTATGTTATGAATCTTCCTAAGCATTGTTTCAACTACATCACATAGACTCTGCTAGAACATGTTTTTAATATTGTTATTCTTTCAGAATTTTGCAGTTTTGTTCACATGCTCCTTTTGCTCCAAAAATTGTTTGAGTTTTAAATGTACCAGGTTTAGAGGCTCTCTCTTTTTTTTAATGGATAAAATAATCTTTTATTTCAGACTTTGCACTTTGAAGCGAAGGAGTGTTTCACTCTAAAAATTTCCGCATTCTAAGGAAGTTTTATTTTTATTTGCCTGATTTACTGTTTTCTTTGTATGCTGTTATCCCTCTTTGTCTGGTGCTGTTAGTTTTCCTCTGGTTCTGGTCTACTCTCCTGATACAAAACAAAGTCAAATCCTGGCTTTATCACTAATCAGCTGTAATTAACCTCTTTGGGCTTCGATACCCTCATCTGTTTAAGTAGGGCGTTGACTCTAAGGTTTTAGGTCTAAATTCTATTCTATAGCTGCACTGTAAGTGATAATTACTTCTGTTTTCTATTTAGAATAAATTGGCACTCAAGTAAAAATGCTACTCCTCACCTGTTCTTGAATTTAAAGCAGAGAAATCTGGAGTCTTGTGACCACGTTTCGCATTTCCTTCTGCTATCCGTATTAGTATCTTCTTTAAATGTTCGTGAAAATTATGAGTTCATGTTGACTGCTAATTATAGGTTCACTTCATGGAACTATTTTAATGACAAAAATTTTGAATGAAGAACCCAATTATTCTTTTTTAATGTGAATTTACCGGCATTTTACATAAATTCTAAATAAATCTAAGTAATATTATCCATTTGAAAATTAGGGAAGTAAATTAAAAAATATTTCTTTAACATTTATTTATTTTTGAAAGACACTGAGAGAGACAGAGCACATGCAGGGGAGGGGCAGAGAGAAGGAGACACAGAATTGGAAGCAGGATCCAGGCTCTGAGCTTTCAGCACAGAGCCCAACAGGGGGCCTTGAACTCACAGCCCACAAAATCATAACCTGAGCTGAAACTGAATGCTTAGCTGACTGAGACACCCAGGTGCCCTGAAAAATATTTTAAATGAGATGATAACCTGAGCTGAAGTCGGACATTCAACTTACTGAGCCACCTAGGTACCCCAGGAAAGTAAATGTTAAAGGTGATCGCTTTGCTTATAAAGCAAGCCACTGGAAGAAACTAGACATGATTCGAACTAGGTCTGTATGGTGGCAAAGTCTGCCCCATTTTGCAGTACTTATCTATTAAGACTGGACCATGTATTCTTTTTGGTTCCACCAGGTAGTTAGGTTTTCTTCTGCTGTTGTTGTTCCCTTTTGTTAGGCCTTTCAAAAAACAAACAAACAAACAAAAACTGGTGGAATACACATAACATAAAATTTACCATTTTAACCAGTTTTAAATATACAGTTCAGTAATATTAAGTACATTTATATTGCTGTGTAATCACCTTTTTGTTTTTATTAATTTTTAGCTTTATTCAGAAAATGTTGACTGATCTATGTTTTAAAAATTATATGAAGTTGTTTATAGTTAATATGTGACAACTTTGTACACTGACAAATGGTGGCTAGATTTAACACGGTGGTTATTTCATAATGCATATACACGTTGAATAACTGCTGTATACCTGAAACTAATAAAATATTGTATGTCAATTATACTTCAGTAAAAAACTTATAATTTTGTCAGTTATATGTCAATAAAGCTGAAAAAATTTTTAAAAATTTAAATATATGCTTTTTTTAAGTTTTTATTTATTTATTTTCAGAGAGAATGAGAGAGAGCAGGGGAGGAGCAAAGAGAGGAAGCTAGAGAATCTCAAGCAGGCTCTGCACTGCCAGCTCAGGGCTAAACACAGGGATGGATCTCAGAAACCATGAGATTATGACCTGAGGCAAAACCAGGAGTTGGGCACTTAACCAACTAAGCTACTCAGGTGCCCCAATGAAGGTTAGTGTGTGTGTGTGTGTGTGTGTGTGTGTAACGTTTATTTATTTTTGAGAGAGAGAAACAGAGCATGAGAGGGGGAGCAGAGAGGGAGACACAGAATCTGATTCAGGGTCCAGGCTCCGAACTGTCAGCACAGATCCCAATATGGGGCTCGAACCCACAGCCCACAAGATTATGACCTGAGCTGAAATTGGAGCTTAGCCAACTGAGATACCCAGACACCCTGAAAAAAATTTTAAATGGTAACAGTTGTTGTAGAACATGAATAAGTTCTAGAGATCCGCTGTGCAACATGGTTAAGTGGGTAGATATGGGAGGTGTTCTTACCACAATAAAAAAAAATGTTAAGTTTGTCAATTCTGAAAAAAAATTACTTGATGTTTTTTACCATCAACTAATACAAGGCTGCCTGGTATAAATGATCCATGTGCACTCGACATCAAGGTACAGTCTATTTTTGGGGTACATAGTTCATTATAGATTTACAGATCCCCTTACTGATAATTCACTTATGCCATCTATATCCCTACTAATTTTTGCACTTGATTTACACAAATCAGAGAGCAATATGTTAAATACCCCTATTTATTAGTGCCTATATATCTCTCTTCTAATCTACAGTTTCTGCTTTAGTAAAGCCACTTCCGTGCTATTTAGAGCACAGATATGGAAAACTATCATTTCTTTGTCGTAAATTATACTGATAACCTCTATATGATATTCTTAGTCATCTAGTTATTCAGCTACTACCTGTTGTCTTCACAATCAGAACATTCCAGAATTAGCATTCAAAGCCAGAGTTACCTCTGATTCCAAGGNTGATACCTCTATATGATATTCTTAGTCATCTAGTTATTCAGCTACTACCTGTTGTCTTCACAATCACCATTCCAGAATTATCATTCAAAGCCAGAGTTACCTCTGATTCCAAGAACAGGCTCTTATACTCATGAAAAAGTAATGCATGAAATAAAAAGAAAGATTTTCTAGGGAGAATAAAAAGAATGCTACTTTCCCTTCTTTCCAAAGAAGGGATGAGAAGGAAATTAGGGAAAATTAAGAGAGGAATTAGGAAAATAAGACAAAGGAACTATATAGAAGTAGGGAAATTAACACAAAAGGTCAGCAAAAGGTACAGTCTATGAATCTGACATTTAGTTTGTAAATTAACAGATCAACCCATAGGCTACACATAAACACTGCATTTGTAAAGGGCCATGCTTTTTACGTTTCTAAGAAAATCTTCAGTTAGCAGTTGAGAGTCTTCTAAAATTAGTTATAGTAAAAAGAAATAATTGGTGTGAAAATGCAAGGGTTAGCTGTGTGGGAAAACGTCTAATTGAGGGTTGTAAGTTTCTTGTATCTTGAGAAGAATAAATATTTTGAGGAGTAACACTGAAGGTGGCATTTTTAAAAGAAATTAAATGGTTATTAAAAGCCACAGGAAAAGTAGCAGAAAGGAAATAGTAATAGAACAATCAAAGAAAAGGATAATGGAATAATAAACAGGTTAACAGTAAAATAATGATAATTAACAGTAATAAAAAGATATTAAAGAAGCTATTAGAAGATATTAAAATTTTAACTAAACTTAAAGCAGGAGAAGTAAACACTGAAAAACTTGAGTATATAAAAATTCTTATAAACTTCTAAACTTATATATTTTAAAAGAGAAAACAGGGGCACCTGGGTGGCTTAGTTGGTTAAGCGTCCGACTTTCGCTTAGGTCATGATCTCACGGTTCGTGGGTTCGAGCCCCGCGTCGGGCTCTGTGCTGACTGCCAGCTCGGAGCCTGGAGCCTATTTCAGAGTCTGTATCTCCCTCTCTCTCTGACCCTCCCCTGCTCACGCTGTCTCTCTCTCTCTCTCTCCTAGAAATAAATAAAAATATTTAAAAAAAAAGAAAAAACATAATTGGAAAAAAAAAAAAACCCAAAAACCAAAATGAAACTGTTTAACCTGGAAAGTGCCAGGAAATGTAAACAAGGACTCTGATGAGCTATTTTTCACTCATCAGATCACTACCATTTAAGAAGGCTATTTTAATGTGATGAAGACAGGAAAGGAATGCTTTCCTATACCATTGGTTGATGCATAAATTCCCTCTAAAAGGAAAGCAGGTGGCACTCTGCTCAAAACATAAACTGACCATACCCTTTCAGCCACCAAATCTACTTCTAGGAGACAATCTATTTCTAGAAAATAAATGTTCAAAGATATATCCATCAGAATGCCCACAGAAGCAGTGTACAAAGAGTGAAAACCAGGAAAAACTCAGCTATCCATTAACAATGGACAGGGTAAATAAACTAAAATAAACATTTGCAAATAACTATTTGCAAAACAAGGGTTAACTGTTATCGCCATTAAAAACATAAGGATGTTGGGGCGCCTGGGTGGCTTAGTCGGTTAAGCGTCCGACTTTCGCTTAGGTCATGATCTCGCGGTTCGTGGGTTCGGGCCCCGCATCGGGCTCTGTGCTGACTGCCAGCTCAGAGCCTGGAGCCTGTTTCAGTCTGTGACTCCCTCTCTCTCTGACCCTCCCCTGCTCACACTGTCTCTCTCTCTCTCTCCTAGAAATAAAAACATTAAAAAAAAAAACAAAAAACATAAGGATGCTGGAGAAAGTCCGTAACAAAGAAACTTAGTGCCACTATAAATTAATGATCATTGCTTCCAAATGGGCCCTCTACTTCTCTAAACAGATTTAGAGGCTCTTCTACTAATGCAACTAATGCTGTCTTGTTGGCAGTAAAAAGGAATAAAATACTGACATAGGCTACAACATGGATGAGCCTCGGAAACAACATGCTAAGTGAAAGAAAGCAATCACAAAGGACCACACGCTGTACGATTCCACTTACATGAAATGTTCAGAATAGGTAAACAGAAACAGCAAGATTACAGGCTGCACAGGGCTGGGGGGAGGGGTTGGAATGGGAGAATACAGGGAGGCTGGGGGATGGTGGTGTGATAGGGAACTGATAGCTAAAGGGAGTGGGGCTTGGGGGGATAATGAAAATATTCTAATATTAGTTGTGATGATGGATGCACAATCTGTAAATATACTATAAGCCAGTGAATTCTACATTTTAAATGGGAGAATTGTATATGGTACATAAATTCTTTCCCAAAAAAGACATAAGAAGCAAGCAGCTTTCTCAAGTGCTAAATATCTTTGCATGCCCCTTTGCCACTTAAAGCTAAATACACTGTATTTGTTTATTCTATTATGTATGTGAAGTTCACCACCTGAACACAACAAACCAGGTGTACACTCATCTGTTACTCCACCTTTCTAGAAAGTCATCTCACAAAACATACCAACAGCTAAAATAACAACTCCTACCTTGAGTCAGATATTATCTTTTTTGAAATCTATTATAAGGACATTTAATTTAGAAATTTCTGTTCAAAACAATACTTTCTTAATTTGGGAAAAAAATGTAAGCAATCTAAACATTGTAGATACAGATCACAGATAACAACTGAAAAATCAATAAACTATAATATGTCCCACTAAGAACAGCGAAAAGCCATTCAAATGTCTTCAAAGAACACAGAAATATAAAGAAAAAGTGCTCATAAAAAACTCGGAACACAAAGTACATATGATGTGAATCTTGTTATGTACATTACCTATAACTACAACGTGGATATGGGGAACATCCACTCCTTTCTGGAAATACCATCTCCTTCCTTGAGAACCACTATGTTAGTGGGATGTGACCACACTGCCTAACCAGAGGGATAGAGACTGATCTGGGGTAGATGGGCAATCACAGCCCTTTGCCTAGAAATGTACAAATGAAACCGTGAGATCCAACCTGGCTGCTCTCCTGAGCTGAAGAGATCTAACTCCAGGCCTGGTTTGCAAGTGCAAGTGCGTGGCAGACTGCAGTTATCTGAGGAATGTTGCTGAAATCTAGGCCCACCGGGGCAGCTCTGACTCCTCGCTGCACCTAAATCCTAACATTCTTAACTGGCTGGAATGCAGAAGCAGGAACTCTCCCAGCACACACTGGTTGTAAACAGCCAAGCTAATCCCATGGGAGCGCTGCTGGCCGGTGGCCACCTGTGCCAGCAGCTCCCTGTAGCCTCTGCTTGTTTAACCTGCTCCAACCACAGTAAATAATCTAAGAGCCGATCTTGCTACACACATGGGCCAGTGTAGAATTTCTAATCACACGGTGCGTAGGTATAGCCACGGATCTCAGGCATCATCACGGCTGCATTTCCTGCAGCCTGTGAGAATTACGCACTCCCTGACCCAGGGGCTGGCCCCTCCCTGTTTCAGGGCTGCACGCCAGTCTCCCATCAGCTGCCTCTGTCCTGGAACACCGAGGACACCGTGCAGACACAGCAAGAACAGCACAAAATGTAAAGGGGAATCCATCGAGCAGTCGTCTCAGCATCCTCCAAGCTGAGCACCCTTCTCTGATAGCACCCAGATCTTCTGAGGATAGAGGGGCACCTAAGAGCTCTCACAAATCTGCCCCAGGAGCACAGCGAGGGAAAGAGGCAGATGCTCAGGCGCTTCGACTAGGCTCGACTCCTCTCCTGTCCCTGGTTACTCAAGTGTGTTGCACACACCTCCACACCCAAGTTTTCTCATCTGTAACGTGGAGGCATAACAACAGTCACTTTACGGAGGGCATCCATCAAATGTTAACTTCTGGTCCCTCTTCTGCTACTTCCTTTTCTATTAAAAAAAAAAGTTTTTTTTTAAACAAACAGACAAAATGCCAATTTACTGCTGCGGACATACAACCTATAAGCCAGGGAACTCACCAAAAGCCCAGGAAATCATTCCTATGTAAATATGTATACACTTTCCTTCTTGTATGTACCTTACTTGGAAATATCTGTCACATGGAGTCAGCAAGCTTCTGGAACCCACGAGCAGGTCAGCAATTTCTGACACATTCTCCTTTAACTCTTATGACAGGCTGATCTTCCTTGTGTTTTGTTTTGTTTGTTTTAAAAATTTTCAATGTTTATTTATCTTTCAGAAAGACAGAGCATGAGTGGGGGAGGGGCAGAGAGAGAGAGAGAGAGGGAGACACAGAATCCAAAGCAGGCTCCAGGCTCTGAGCTGTCAGCCCAAAGCCTGATGCAGAGCTCGAACCCATGAACCACAAGATCATGACCTGAGCCCAAGATGGACACCTAACCAACTGAGCCATTCAGGCACATACCATAAAGTTCACCTATTTAAAGGTAAGGTTCAGTGGCGTGTATTATTGACAGACAGATCTTGACTAGCATGGAGAGGAAGATAAAATATAAATTAGCATCTTCTGTCCTCAGCCATATTTCCATTTTCCTCTCCTTTATTGTGTTTTCCTGGGCACCCCATTTAACCCATGGCCACCTTCGGCCCTTCAGCAGCACCTGGTGGTGTAGTAAGTCTGGGAGGGAGCCATAAGTTAGGACAGCAGGCTTAGCTCACTATGCTATGGCCCCAATGCTCCCCCAAAGGGAATAAGCTCTAGGTTCAGAATATATGACCTTACTGAAAACCAAAGAAGCAAGAGTTAAAAGATAAAAAGGTAGAGTATAGATGCTAAGCAAAGTGTTTATAAGCAATAGCTGAGACCTATTTTTAAAAAGAGCTTTCTTGTATAATCTTTGCCCTTATTTCCACAAATAATCAAAATCCCATAAATAACTGTATGAACCCATCAAATAGTAAATAATCATCTGGGACAAGAAAAATTTCACATTGTCATTGTGATGGACAATGAAAGACCCAGAGAAATAAAACTCCTGGAAAAAGCAGGGCAAACAATGCATAAAAAAACAATATAGCAACATATCTGAATATATCACAAATCAGAATAAATATAAATGAAATGTGTCAATTTAATTAGATAAAAATTTACATTGTGTAACAAGGAAAACCCCATAAAATCCACAAAGACACATACAGAGAGATTAAGATAAAAAGAGGAAAGATATATGTATGGGAGGAACTTAGATTCTGGGAATGATGTAGTAGGTAATTCAGACTAAGCCTCCCTCTGAACATATTGGAAAAGCATACAGGGCATTTTTTTGAAGGCATCACAGAACCAATAAGAACTGCCAAGCCCAATCCTGGGAAAATAGAGGTCCAAGAAATGAGCCAAGCATATAGGGGCCACTTTCTCATAGGGGCATCCCCTGATTCTGGAGAGTGTCTGAGCAGTACTATGACTCCATCCAAGAATTAAGGGAAAGAAACCTGAGTTCTGAAATTCAAGAAACTTGAATTCTTGAGTTCAGAAACTTGAGTTATTATGCTTCAGAAACTTTAAATCCAAGATCCACCAAATTCAGGAGGCAAATCCTCCTTAATTTGGATTGGGATTCTGAAGGAGTGTTTCTGAAGATGAACCAGAAATCGGCAGGTCTCTGTAGGCACTATAGCTAGCGCCTCAAATTCTAGGTCCTGGAAGTTGGACCGAAGTGACCCCAGATTGCTATGGTTGACAAGTACCCAGCAGAAATAAACACAAAACTATTTGGGAAGAAGACTACATTATACTAGACCTCAATTTATTTTTAATTTTTTTCATTTCTCTGGTACTCAAAAATGACCATACAAAAAGACTCTATAAAAGAAAAAGAAATCATAATTAATAGAATAACCTCAATACCTCTAGATATTAGAAAGTGAGATGTAAAGTTTCAAATAATCCTGTTTACACTGTCAACAAGATAAAAGAAAAAAGCATTGGATACTATAAAGAAGAACCAATAAACATACGAAGAGGCCCAGCCTCATCAATTATAGAAATGCATACTAAACTACAATGTGCTTACTGCTACGTCCCAATTTGATGGCTAAAAAAAAATTTTTAATGCCAATATTAAGTGTTGCTACAAACAGAGTAACAGAAACTCTTGTGTGCCACTGGTTAAGATTATAAATTGTTTAAACCACTTTAGAAAGCTGCTTAGTACTATCTAATAAAACTGAACATATGCATAACCTAAGATGCAGTAATTCTACAGCTGGTTATACATCCACCAGGAACTCATGCACATGTACACCAGGAGACACATACAAGAAAACTTCTAAAAGTGAAAGGAAAAAAATAGAAGGGAAGTAGAAGTAGAAAGAAAAAGCAGAAGGAAAAATGGATAATACCACTATTATAGTAGATTTTAATATGCTTATTTCAGTAAATTAATTTATCAAATAGAGTAAAGCTGAATAACTAACAAGCCTAAAGGAAATATAAGATCTTTTTAGAGTATCCATTATTTTCAACCCTACAGATAACATTAAAAAAAAAATTACTCCACTAGGCAATATGCAAATTTCAACAATTATCAAAGAATTATTATCAGACTACCTTATGTTACTACAATAAAATCAGAAATCAAGGGAAATGAGGTAATTTGTGCCCATCTCCTTGGAAATTTATGAACAGAGTTGTAAGTAATTGTTAAGTTGGGAAAAAAACCCATAAAGGATATTAGAAAATACTTAAAACTTTAGTGGCAATGAAAGCACTAAATATTGAAATACATGGGGAAAAAAAACAAATACATGAGATTCAGCTAAATTACTACTTAGAGAAAAATTTGATGTTTTAAGAGTATACTTGAAAGACAAAGACTGGGGGCACCTGGCGGGCTCAGCTGGAAGAGCATGTGACTCTTGATCTTGGGGTTGTGAGTTTGAGCTCCATGTTGGGTGTAAAGATTAATTAAATAAATTTTTTAAAAAACTTAAAGAAAAAAAGAAGACCGAAAACTAACAATCTAAATGTGCAACTCAAAAAGTTAGAGGAAGAACAGAACAAGTGGAGTATGAGAGGATATGAGAACAATGAAATTAAAAATAATAAAAAGAAGTATTAATCCATTAGTATAATTTTGTTTTTGTTTTTATTTATTTAATTTTATTTTTAGGTTTTTTTTTTTTTAACATTTATTTGTTTTTGAGACACAGAGACACAGAGTGCAAGCTGGGGAGGGCAGAGAGAGAGGGAGACACAGAATTTTGAAGCAGGCTCCAGGCTTGAGCTGTCGCCACAGAGCCCGATGTAGGCTTGCACCCTTTAACTGTGAGATCATGACCTGAGTCGAAGTTGGACACTTAATGACTGAGCCACCCAAGTGTACCTCTTTTTTTTTAAGTTTATTTTATTTATTTATTTTATTTTATTTATTTATTTGAGAGAGAGAGAGCCGGGGAGGGGCAGAGAGAGATGAAGAGAGAGAATCCAAAGCAGGCTCTGCATTGTCTGCGCAGAGCCCCATGCAGGGCTCAAAATCACGAACCATGAGATCATGACCTGAACTGAAATCGAGAGTCGGATGATTAACCAACTGAGCCATCTAGGTACCCCCATTAGTATAATTTTGTACTTCATCACATTGACACACACAGCTCAATTAAGATCTCAACAGGTGTAGAAAAGGCACTTTTAAAAATTTAACATTCATTCATGGTTTAAACTCTTAACAAACTAAGACCAGAAGAGGATTTCTCTAACTTGATAAAGATGACCTACAAAAAAATATAGCACCCCAATACTAAATGATGAAACATTAGATGATATGAATGCTCACTTCACCACCTCCATTCAATGCTACTGGAAAGCCCAACCTGGAAGTACGACAAATAGGACAGGCATAAGTATTAGAAAGCAAGACAAATTTGTTTTTGTACATGCAGAGACTAGGAAAGTATACAGAATAATGAAGAAAATCATAAATTATTAGAATTAAAATGGCAGGTCCCTGGTTATAACACAGAAACACAAATGTCAATTACATATGTAAACATCAGCATAGTTAGAAAATGAAAATAAAATATAAATAGGGGAGGCTGGGTGGCTCAGTCAGTTAAATGTCCAACTTCAGCTCAGGTCATGATCTCACAGCTCATGAGTTCGAGCCCCACTTTGGGCTCTGTGCTGACAGCTCAGAGCCTGAAGCCTGGTTCAGATTCTGTGTCTCCATTTCCCTCTCCCCCTCCCTGACTCATGCTGTCTCTCTCTCTCAAAAATATATAAACATTAAAAAAATTTTTTTAATAAAGAAAAGAATATATAAGCCATTTGCAATGGCCAAAAACTATACTGTATAACAAATCTAATAAGTGATACAAGATAAAGCTATTGAAATTAATTTTAGGGGTGCCTAGGTGGCTTAGTTGGTTAAGTGTCCGACTCTTAATTTCAGCTTAGGTCATGACCTCATGGTTCATGAGACCCAACCCCATCTTGGTCTCCATGCTGAGAGCATGGAGTTGGCTTGGGATCCTCTCTCTCCCTCTCCCTCTCGCTCTCTCAAAATAAATAAACATTAAAAAAAAAAAAGTAATTTGGGAATAGAGAGATGTGTTCTATCCAAGTATAATAAGAGTCCAAATTCTCCCCCATTCTAATTTTATACTTCAATGTAATTCCAATTAAACTCCTGCTAGGGTTTTTGTCTGGAATCTGACAGATTCATATATAAAGAAGATCAAAGGACTAAGCATAGCCAAGGCAACTTTAAATAACCAGAGTGGAGAGGGAAGGTACCTGCCCTACCAGTTTTTAAAATTTGTTATTAAGTTACAGTAATTAAGACACTATAGTTACAACAGAGGAATAGGTAAACAGAGTGGTGGAAAAGAAAAGAAAAACAGATCCACACATGCAAGGAAACTTTACCTTTGACAAAGTATAATAGATTAATATGGAAAGGTTGAAACCTTCAATATATGGTCCTGAGATGACTGATTATCCACCTTGAAGATACTAAAGCAAACTTTACCTCTCACCACACCCAAAAAATAAATTTCAAGATTAAAGAACCAAATGTGAAAAGTAAACCTTAAAATATTTTTATTTTTTAAAACATTTTAGGGGCACCTTGGTGGCTCAGTCAGTTAAGCATCCAACTTCGGCTCAGGTCATGATCTCACGGTTTGTGGGTTTGAGCCCCACGTCGGGCTCTGTGCTGACAGCCAGCTCAGAACCTGGAGCCTGTTTCAGATTCTGTGTCTCCCTCTCTCTCTGCCCCTCCTCAGCTCGTGCTCTGTCTCTTTCTGTTTCAAAAATAAATAAACGTTAAGAAAAAATAAAAAAATAAACATTTTAATGGGGCACCTGGGTGGCTCAGTCGGTTAAGCATACGACTTCAGCTCAGGTCATGATCTCGTGATTCATGGGTTCGAGCCCAGTGTCGGGCTCTGTGCTGACAGCTAGCTCAGAGCCTGGAGCCTGTTTCAGATTCTATGTCTCCCTCTCTCTCTGACCCTCCCCTGCTCATGCTGTCTCTCCTTCTCTCTCAGAATAAAACATTAATATATATATATACTGGCAGAACATCTTTATGAATTGAAGAAAATCGTTTTTTAATAGATTTTTTAAATGTTTGGGGTTTTTTTGAGAGAAAGAGAGAGTGCGCAGGGGAGGGTCAGAGAGAGAGGGAGATGGAATCCAAAGCGGGCTCGGCACTGACAGAGCCAACGCAGGGCTTGAACTCACAAACTGTCAGAGTACGACCTCAGCTGAAGTCAGACACTTAACCGACTGAGCCAACCAGGTGCCCATGAAGAAAAGATTTTTAAGCAAGACATTAAAAGAGTAAAAATCATAAAGGAAAGAATCACTAAATATGACAACATTAAAATTAAGAACCTGAGACAGAAAAGTGAAAGATAAACCATAGACAAGTATATTTGTAATATAGCTTACCATCAAAGGACTAATAACAACAATATACAAAGAACTCTTAGAAAAACAGGTATCATACGTTTTCACTCATATGTGGAACTTGAGAAACTTAACAGAAGACCATGGGGAAGGCAAGGGGGAAAAAAGTAGTTACAGAAAGGGAGGGAGACAAACCATAAGAAGACTCTTAACTACAGAGAACAAGCTGAGGATTGATGGGGGGAGGGGAGAAGGAGAGGGGAAAATGGGTGATGGGCATTGAGGAGGGCACTTGTTGGGATGAGTACTGGGTGTTGTATGTAAGCAATGAATCATGGGAATCTACTCCCAAAACCAAAGAGTACACTGTATACACTGTATGTTAGCCAACTTGACAATACTTTATATATAAAAAAACTCACAAAGAACTCCTACAAATCTATAATCAATCTTCTCTCCAAACAAAGCTCTGTGTGAAAACTGTGAAAAGTCTCCATATTTTGTTTCCCTTTTGAAAAATAAGTATTTGGCTTCTCTGAAAATATTCTTTTGCTCTTTTTGTTATTTGCAACACAAAATTTAAAGCTAATTTGAATAGTGCTATTGAAAAAGTTTTTTAATCAGATATTTTAACAATTGTATGATTATAATTGTAGAAATCTTGTAAAGATATTAAAATATACATTTGAAATATTAAATAATTAAAATATTAAAAAAGAAACACATATAGAGAAATAGGAAAATCATTAATAGTCCTTCATGCACACACATTCTTGTTAATATTTTGGAATTTTTTCTATACTTTGTTTCCATTAATATATACAGAAATGTATATGTATTTTAATATATTCATATGTACATATGTATGACAAGTCGGATCAAAAGTGAAGGCAGGTCATTCAAGTGACATCCATCAACTTGGAGATGTAAGCTAACACTTTAAAAAGGTTAGGTCTGGGAATACTGAGTGAGGAGTGGGTGGATTATTCTTTGAGCCACAAATGGACCACTTTTGGAGGAAGAAGAGACTATAGGATGAAAATAAGAGTAAAGACTAAATATTAGAATATAGATTATATTGACGTTTTGGGTTAAAGAACTCCCTAAAAATGAAAAGGTGTGATAATAGAGGTAAGAAGAGAATCAGGATAGTGTGGAAAAATTTCAAGGACAGAACACAGCTCAACTGCCAAAGCCCAAAAATAACTTAAGACAAATAAGTGCTAAGAAAAGGCAATCAAGAGCATTGTGGTGAAAATATCACAGTAATGGAATGCAAAGAAAACAGGAGATAAAGGCATGTGTATGTGGTCCACACAGTCAACAAATGCAGTAGGAAAGAGCAGTTGACAAATAAGTGGGAGAGTTTTTCAAGATGGCAGAAATCCGGTTCTCTCTAGGAAGTAAAGTCTAACATACTTCAAGACTGAAGATGCTGGAAGAGAGAAGATAAGGACACAAAAGCCTGAACACAGTGGGAAACAGTGGGCTCAGGAAAAGGGGAACATGAGTTGTGGTCAGGCACAGGAGAAAAGAATTGGTGTTTCAAGCTAATGACAAGAGGGCAAATCTCTGGAATGGGAGAGAGTTTGGTACAGAGATCTGGGGTCTGGTATGGGGCAATTCTATATCTATATCAAGAATCACCTCCATTAAGCTGTCTCTGAGAGCTTACTACAATAAAAAAATAAATCCTTCATTACATCTTTGCTTCAAGTCATTCATGGCATAAGAACCAAGACAAGAATTTGAGCAAAATGGCATAAAAACTGATGCTAAGGGGAACTTCTCAAACAAGTTAAACACTGACCCAAATGACTGACAAGCTCTTATTTCTTTAAAAGGAGAAAAATCTTGATTTATTTTAAAATTATTCTTTGATAATATAAAAGTCTATCTACACTATCAAGGAATGCTGCATGTAATGAATGTTTCCATGCAACATGGTCAACTGAGCGACTGCTAATTTAACATAAGAGAATTAAAGGCAAAACAATTCAAGGTGAAATAATCCAACTCATGTTTTCCTAAACATCTGTGATTAACTAAGAAATGAGATGATTCATGGTACTGGTATTAAGTTATACTGAGGTTGTTTCTCTGTCACAGAGAAGCAGGGCTGGGCTGTCACTATGATCTTCTCTCAAATCCTTCAACAGCCACAAGCCACACCCTCTGCACCTAACAAAAGTCAGCCCCACCTTGAATGATGCCAAGTTAAAACCTGAATGTAGACTTCTGTTTCATAAACCCAACAAACTGGAGAAACAAGAATGCTTACTGACCTCTTTAATTATTCCTTAAAAAGGGATCTAACATTTATGAGTAATAAAATATTTTTGAAAAGTTTACCTTCTAAGTATCTAAGTTACCTAAAGCCTACAACTGAAATGTATGGAAGCTCTAACGTGGTTTTCAACTTCAAATACAAACATTTATTAGAGGCAAAGCTAATTAGCCTTGTTATAAGCAGTGTGTGAAGGTTAATGGTGATTTGAGGAAGCAGAGCTGGCAAAGATTTTCATTTGACTGTGGATTTACAAAACATTCAACAATTTCTACTTTCTGAAATTGTTTTTTTTAATCTCCGATAGGATAAAATAAATTAGTAAGTTAAATGTGAAAGTTTTTGAGGTAATATCAAAGCAATGCCGTTAGCAGGAAACTGAGAATTTCTCAGAAGTATCTGAAAAATGACTGTCAGAAATGAAGTCACAGAGAAATTACTATACCTACATTCTTCCACATTCCACGGATGTTTCTTCTATTTGCTTACAGGAAGCATTTGCTCGTTGGCATATCCCCAACACCACTTGCAAATTTCCTAGGTGTTTTTTAATATTTAGCATTTAACTTTCCAATTAATTCAAACTACCTCCACGAAGTGTTTTTCTCATCCTTCAAAGGTTCCTTATTCTCCAGTTTCTCTTTGAATTTCATTTACTTTTAAATTCTTTATCTTTACCTTTTAAACTCCATACTCCCTTCCTCTGTTCCAATTATCAGTCATTACATGACTCTCTAAGTCCTTACCTCTTTTGGCAGTGATTGTCAGGCATTTTCTTAAAATTCTTGTCTACCTGTGAGGTGCTGTGGCTTTACATGGGCCTCCTAGAGCAGCATACTAAGGCCCAGGAAAGGACTGTGGGGGGTCAGGAACACTGGAAAGAACTCCTGCTTTTTCACCCATGGTCATTCCCAAATGATTTCAACATTCCTGGCTTCACATATCCTGGAATGACCTTGACCGCCCCACTCTGCTCCATCAGTCCATTCCCAAAGCCAGCACTGTTCCCCCGACAATTCAAGTATTCTCAGTCTGGACCCCTCGAAATCCTCTCCTCCCTTGTCTGGCCGCACTGACCCTTCACTTGCAGCCAGGACAGCTCTCCACTGCTGTCCCAAGCGGAGTCATGGTCTCGGACCTCTGCTGGACCCTCAACCGGGCCTGGAAGTCCCTATTACATTCCCAGTCATTTCCTTTCCCTTTGCCCTCAGGAGCAATTCCACATAGTCAACTCTCTTTAGACTCCTCACCTCTTCCTCAAGTGGCAGTCTCAATGCCAACTTAGAAAATGAAACTGCCTACCAACCCAGAATTTACCTCTACATTCAACTATGCAGTTCCTCCTCGGGAAGGAGGTACCACTCTCTCCCCACCCCCCCAGCCGTAGAACCCTCCATCCACTTCCTTCTCCCTCTGGTATCTTCAAAGGTTCCCCAAGACACACAAAGATGCTTAATATGCTTCCGTTCTTTTTTTAAGTGGCATATATTAAAAATTACAAATTTCTGTAGAGTATAGTTAATACATGACTACATCCTGAATATAGTGAGTGGTCTGCTAAATTTTCATTATATCACTCTATATCGTTAGAACCTACCTCCTGGTCCAACTTACTATAGACCCTGCCACTCATTCCTGTTGCTTTAGCTCCGACAAGTTCCTGAGCCACTGGGCCTGAGGCTCTGGCCTTCTTATGTCTGGATCTAGAGGGCCACCAGCTGGCTCCTCAAGCTAAGGCTTTCTTTCTCACACTTGCAACTCCAATCACCCAGCTCCTGGCTTAGTTTCAGTTTGTACTCTGGTTATCTGTTCTCCAGGGACTGCAATGAAGCCACAAGGAACACTGGCTGCTCTGATGGAGCCCAACAGGATAGCAGGTCAGTCCCCTTTCCCACTGGTTCGCTTGTTATGGTTTCCTCTCATTTTCTACGAATCTCCAACCTCTCTCTTATCAAACCTGTGGACAAACACGTATGCTGTAATAGGTAGTTTATTTCATTTATCACTTATTTTAAGTTGTAAGTATCAGGACCAAATTCTGAAATTATACAACTCTTTCAGTGGTCAGCAAACTACTACAGACCCTATAATATTTTATAATTCTAGATTATATACAATGTGAATGCTCCAAGATTTAGGCTCAGAGAAGATCAGCATTTTAAGAGTAAAGTACTTCTGAAACTGTTTAGTCAAAAACCAAGAAAAAAAAAAGGTTAGTATCAGGTAGTAATATACTGGAAAATCAAACATTGAACAAAAATTTGAGGATCCTTAGGCTTACAAATGTGCTGGGTTCTACCCGATAAATGTCGGACTTTCTCATTTTATACCATCCAAACAAAGGAACTGATACTATGTTTAAAAATATAATCCAAAAAGGATCTCAGAAAAAAACACATGAAAAAACAGTAGTACATTGTATACTGTATCTTCTGAAGTGAAAACTAAGAAAAGATGGCATGAAAAACCAACCGGTACTAAAGTTTTCCCTCATCAACGTACAAAAGAGCAGTACTTAATCACTTAATCACTTTGAAAAGCAGTTATCAGATATCCATCTGCACACAATGAGCAAAGGTAATAAGCAAATACAGAGCTTTCTTGACTTACAGTGGGGTTATAACCTGATAAACACACTATAGATTGAAAACATCATAAGTCAAAAATGCACTTAATACCCCTAACCTACCAAACATCACTGCTTAGCCTAGTCTACCTTAAATATGCTCAGAACCCTTGTAACAGCCTGTAGTTGGACAAAATCATCTAACGCAGAACCTGTTTTATAATAAAGTGCTGAGTATCTCATGTAATTTATTGAGTACTATATGGAAAGTGAAGAACAGAATGCTGGCATAGGGACAGAATGCTTGTCAGGGCATTGGTTTGTTTCCTCATGTGACTGTGTGGCCGACTGGGCACTGCAGCTTGCCCGGCATTAGGAGAGAATATTGTACCACGTATCACCAGCCTGGGAAAAGATCCACATTCAAAATCTGAAGCATGGCTTCTACTGAAACATGCATCACTTTTGCACCACTGTAAAGACGAAAAATTATTAAGTTGAACCATTGTAAGTTGGAGACTGTCTGCATGCCAGCTAACATAGACAACACTGACCGAGTCCAGTGCTGACGTGCAGAAAGATACTTAACACAATCACCACTGAGAGAATAAGTCAGGAGGGTACCATATGACTCTGGAAACCTTTCCTAAATGACACTTTTGCTAACTCAGTAGCTCCAGTTAGGCTGTTCTTTTGTCCTGGTCCAAAATATACCTAGATATGGGAAAGCACAATGCAAAACATGTTTCTTTCCCAGAAAAAAAATCTAATTATCAAACAGTAAATCTAATATTCCACTAAAACAAAATTTAGATGAATTAAAATATGACCCTGCCTCAAAGCATTAGCATGCCTTTCCAATCTCTTTGTACCTTTCTAACGTATTTAAGAGAGAAAAAAATAAACATTTACAAACGATTTAAAATTAAATAGTCCACTGTAAACATTCTCCTGTGTATACATGGAACATACAGTGGAAGCCAAAGGTGAGACAGGTTTTTTTAAATGTAAATAGTAGCAACAAGAATATACTGAATTATGTAATTTCCAAATGCTGAAAATGAATTTTCATACCAAAATAGTAGGAAAATGCCAGTGACTATGAGTGACCTAAATAAACTGAAGCAACTCAAAGTATATAGTTGGATCAGAAGGAGAAGGGTAAAATACCTTAAAAGCCAGTTTATGGTTTTCATTCTCTAATTATAATGAATCTTTCAAAATTTAGTACATATGAGAAAATGAGGAAACAAAGCTAATAAATGCTTACAAAGCTGGCTCTGGTTATATTAAACATGGATACGAATACCAAACTTTAAAAAGATTAAAAACTAAAATCGTGTTTGGAGTACAGAAACATAGCTAGTTTTAAAGATTTTCAACCAAGTTCCTTTAAAAAAATGAAAAAAATCAACAGAAAAGCCTGACTTTTTTATGATAACACAGAAGTCCTTACTGAAGGGTAGGAGCACTTTTGTTTTTCATCCTGAAGAATAAAGCAGAGCCCAGACTGTCAGATATCCTCCAATCACCAAAGCCCTTGACATAGAAGTCACCTTCCAACAGGCTCAGAGGGGCTCAAGAGTCCACTCTGCCCCAGGCTGCACCGTCTCAAATATCAATCGCCTCCAGCAATTCAAACAAACATCCAAAATACTTTCAAATTTAACGGGTTGCCACTGTCATTTCTACATGGAAGTCCAAGTACCATAAATGTAGGTAGAGCTATGATGGGGGACAAGCACAGAGAGTTAAGTTCTTTGCCAAGGAGGCCCCCAGCTGGACGGCCTTGCCCTGGCTGCCAGAGTGCACTTGCTAGAAAGCCCTGCCCCCCTGTGGCTGGCTGAACTGCTGTGTAGCCAGACCACTTGCCTTGGGGCCCTGAGTGGGAAGATTCCCCCTAAAATAATCATGTGAAGTGGCCACTTCTGGCTGTTTAAAGATTCATGACAGGGGCGCCTGGGTGGCTCATTCAGTTAAGCGCCCGACTTCGGCTCAGGTCTCACGGTTGAAGCCCTGCATCGGGCTCTGTGCTGACTGCCAGCTCAGTGCTTGGAGCCTGTTTCAGATTCTGTGTCTTTCTCTCTCTCTCTGACCCTCCCCTGCTCCACTCTCTCTCGTTCAGAAATAAATAAAAAACATTTTAAAAACTAAAAAAAAAAAGATTCATGACAAAGCCTCCTAAGCAGAAACAATATGTTTCCCAGGCGTGGTGTCTTGGACAACATGGATATGCAACAACTAACTGCCGGAGAACGGACACTCCAACACCACATGCCGTAACCGCAAGTGCCTTACTGAGGTCGTTCTCACACGTGGTTTCTGCAAACAGGAACAATTCATATTCAGAGATGATGCTGAGGCCCAATTTAAATGACATCTGTCCTAGTCATGACTATGTTTTGCTGGTAATACTTCATTATGTATGATCTTTCAGCTAGTATGAAAGTTGTATATAGAGGTCACATGAGACGTTCTCTGGCCCTTGGGCCAACAGGGCATCTCGGCACTCTGGGCTCTTGGTATTCCTTCTGTGTCTGGTACTCATTCTGTGGTCTGGGACCCTTCCTTCCCAGCCCCAGCTGCCTGGAGTCTGTCCTGGAATGCTCCCGTCCTCTCTGGTTCCCACCCCGTGGACTTCCCTAGACAGGGCTGCCCGTCAATGGCCCCTTCCCAACCTCGGGGGCAGGCTCTCAGCACCTCCGAAGGGGAAAGCTAGCTCCGATAATCTGGAAACAGAGCCATTGTCCAAGCTCATTACTGAGTCTCCCCGTGGGACTTCCAGGACACGCAGGATGTGAGGGACATCCAGAACCAACGGGCCACAAGGACAGCACCCAAATCAGGCTCTGAGGACAGAGGCTTCCTGCAAGCTGTGACGTCACCACTGAGGAGAAATCAATATTTCATGCCCCCATTTGCCTCAGAGATGAAAACAGTAAAGCACTGAGGAAATAGAAAGATCCCTCTCCTCCTGGTTTATCATCTCAGGCCTCCCGGCGTGAAGAGCAGGTGCTCTTGTTGCGTGTGGCCCTCACTCAGCCTCTCTGCCGGGCACAGTCAGCCCTTGCTAAATGTTAGCTACTACATGTGCAGCCTCCTCAAAATAGGACACGTTATGGAGACGGAAAACAACACATTCAGAGACTTCTATTCTAATGTTTGGAAGACACAAAATAACCAGATGAGTTAACACCTGGAGCTATCATCCAGGAGCACAATGTCCGTTCCAAAGAGAAATGTGCCCAGTTTACTATGCACACTGGAAATTATGTGTGTGCAGGCATACACACAGATCTAGGACATTCCTCGGAGGTTATTCTGTTCAATAACAAATGTGCAAATCAAACGATTCTGTTCAGAGTGAAAAATAATGAAATAACATCAGAGCATCTCTGAGAGGGGCACCTGGGTGGCTCAGTCGGTTAAGCATACAACTCTTGATTTTGGCTCAGATCATGATCCGTGGTTTGTGAGTTTGAGTCCCGTGGCAGGGTCTAAACTAACAGTGTGAGGCCTGCTTGGGATTCCCTCTCCCTCTCTCTCTCCTCTCTCTCTCTCTGTCTCTCTCTCTCTCCGCCCTTCCCCCCTCATACTTTTGTTCTCTCTCAAAATAAACAAACATTTAAAAAAAAGATCATCTCTGAGAAGCTGAAGCAGATTTTAGGTAAAGAAGAATGGTTTCCATGCATTTACTCATTCAGCACACAGGAAAATATTCTTTTTATTTCTGTATTTGCAAACTCCCTTAGGCCTGCCTGCCCACCCTGCTGCCCCTGGCTAATGTCATCAACCACCTCCAAATGTCCCCTCCCCTGTGCCTGCTCACCCCCGTAAGCAGAACAACCAGAAGGTGCCCTGATCAAAAATTTGGGGGGAGGTGGCTGTAACTGTCAGAAATATGTAATAACTGTCAGAGTCCATGACATCAGCTCTGTAGAATTGGAAGTGGTGATGGCTCTCTTTGTTCTGTGACTTCATGAAAAAATTACATTATTCCTCCTCACAACATAAAAAACAAAGTAAAAGATAAACTCTAGTTCTTGCTCCTTGAATGACCTTCTCCAACCACTGGCAGGTCCGAGTTGCCTTTGCCTTCCCCCAGCTATCTGAGGCCACAAGTATCTGAGGATCACTCACTCCCTTCTGGAAATGCCCTCCTCAGCTTCTCTAGTATCTATCCATGAACTTCTCTGGCTTACTCCTCTACTTCTGACTGCCCTTGAACTAGTGCTCTCTGGTTCTAGCATTATCCCTCTTAGTTCACCAAACCCTCCTAGGGGTAGAATCTTTTTTTCTCCCCCAGAAGAAATGTTGTGTGTCCTTCCCACCTTCTAGTAGAATAGAACAAAACAGAGGTACTTCAGCAGGAGAGGCAGATGGGGGCTCAAGACCCACTCAGACCAGCCCAGGGCATCTCTGCAGACCTGTAGGGCTCTGAACTGTAGTTTCCTTCCACACTCCTGGTAGCTTTCAGCTCTGTCTCCACTCTCTACTCTGCTCTTTCAATCCAATGACGTCTTTCTCACTTTTCCACCCAACAAAGTCAGATGCATCCTTCCCAGATCCAGTTCAGGGGGCACCTTTCTTGTGATTCTCTGCTGTTCCGGGCCGAGATGAACACTCCATTTTCCCTGGAGGTACCTTGGTCTGCCTCCACTAGTGTTCACAGTGCAACGGGTCTGTCTACATTCCTGCTTGCCCTACTAGATCTGACCACTGTAATGGCAGACAAGATGAGGGTGGTGGTGGTCGTGGTGGTGGCATGTGTGACAGATATGAAGGACATGATCAACAATGAGGCCTGGATGTGTTCTGGCTGTGGGGCCAGTGCCCTGATGTGCAAGCAGAGAAGCAAGGCTGTGGCTGGAGGGAGGGAAAGGAAAGTGGATGCGGCTCTCCAGCCTGGCCAGCAAGGATGGAATCTAAGCCTTAGAAAGAGACAGTCGGGCAAAATCAAAGAACTGCTGGGGTGCCTGGGTGGCTTAGTCGGTTAAGCGTCCGACTTTCACTTAGGTCATGATCTCGAGGTTCGTGGGTTCAAGCCCCACATCGGGCTCTGTGCTGACTGCCAGCTCAGAGCCTGGAGCCTGTTTCGGTCTGTGATTCCCTCTCTCTCTGACCCTCCCCTGCTCACGCTGTCTCTCTCTCTCTCTCTCTCCTAGAAATAAATAAAAATATTTAAAAATAAAAATTTAAAAAAATCAAAGAACTGCTTTTAAAACAGATTATGAAACACGAGTAAGGTGCAGAATACTGAAGACCTCATTCTCTTTTTTGAAATAATATTCTTCTATTGTTTTCATTAAGATCTAAGTTTCTAAAAGGGTTGTATTTTCTTTCAGTTTTGATGAATAAAATCCTGCCTAAAATCTGAGCCAACAAACTTCTCGAGCAGCAGTTGATAGTCAAAAGAAACTAAAGAGGGAAGATGTTGGCATAGGTCCAAGACAGATACAAAATTCTGACCTGCAGAACCAATCCAAAAAGCCTGTTAGATAAAGGTGGAGGCTGACAATACCCACAAGAAGAGACAGCTCTCAGCCATTGTGCTTATACACTTTTCAAAAAACAAGAGACCTAGCAAGGCTGGCTGTAAGAGTCCCTTAGAAATATCTGGATTTTCAGTTTAATGAAGTAACCATTAAAGGCAAACCATCTATGACTAATTGGTCATCATTTGGCAAACTGGATTCAGATTGGCCTCTGGAAGTCCTAAAGGTACTAGATAGTCAGATTCCTTTGTTCTGCAGAAGAGCCTCAAAATTCTACCTGATTCCCCTCAATTTGGAAAATTAAGGAGGGCGATAATTCTGGTAGATTCCTGTAACCTACAGCAACGTGTATCCTCAGGAAGGAGTGGGAGTGGGCCACAGCACACGCTGGTGTCCAGTTCACTGACACCCAAATCAGCAAGGAGGCCAGATGCTCAGTGAACTAGGACTAGTGAGGGCAGGCTCCCTATTCCTGCCAAGAACACATGACCTGAATCTAGTCATGAGAAACACTGAATAGCTCCAGGTTGAGGATTCTTTAAAACTGTCAAGGAAGAAACATGACACCTAAAAGCAATGCATGCTCCTGGAGGGGACCCTGCACCAGAAAGGAAAGAGAGACACCACTGGGACAAGAGTGAAATGTGGATGGCAACTATAGATTGAAGAGCATCATTGTGTCAGTGTTGATTTCCTGATTTGCTTACAGGGCGTTTAAGTAGAGAATGACCTTCCTTGGGGGAACTAAACCATTCAAAATTTAGGGATTGTGGGTCATCATATCTAGTTTGTTTTCAAAAGGTTCAACAAAAGACTAGTGATAAGGAGAATATACACATCAACCTCCACCACCTCTATTTTATCATCACCTCCACCTCCATCACTGCCTCTACCTCTATCACAACCACCATCGCCAATACCTAAACCTCCAACACCTCCACCAGTATCGCCACCTCCACACCCTCCCCACCATTACCACCAATACCACCACCACCACCTCCGCTTCTATCATCATCTCTACCTTCATCACCAATACCACCACTTCCACCTCCACTACCACTTCCCCTACCTCTAATGATACCACAGTCTCTATTTTGGCTATGCAAAAAATTTCCTCCTTATTGCCTGGTATTCAGGTGTGTTTCCCAAAAGAAAACTGAATAGGGAGAGAAAGTTGATTACTTTACTTGACTCCATATAAGTTACATTATTTTATATCTCCTTTTAGTTCTCTAGATACCCACTACTTTAACTTTAATGGTCTCTAAGCTTTTCTCTACAGAGCTGCTACAGTAATGAAATAGTCAGTCAACTAACAAATATTTAATAGGCATAAAATCTGACATGCTTAGTTAGGGGCACCTGGGTAGCTTAGTCAGTTAAGCGTCTGACTTTAGCTTAGGTCATGATCTCATGGTTTGTGGGTTCGAGCCCCATGTCAGGCTCTGTGGTAACAGCTAGCTCAGAGCCTAGAGCCTGCTTCAGATTCTGTGTCTCCCTCTCTCTCTGACCCTCCCCTACTCACACTATCCCTCTCTCTTTCTCTCTTTCTCTCTCTCTCAGAAATAAATAAAACATTAAAAAAAATTTTTTTTAATCTGACATGCTTAGCATTAAGGAAGGGGCACCTGGGTGGCTCAGTCGGTTAAGCGTCCGACTTTGGCTCAGGTCATGATCTCACATTTCGTGGGTTCGAGCCCCACATCGGGCTCTGGGCTGACTGCCAGCTTAGAGCCTGGAGCCTGTGTCAAATTCTGTGTCTCCCTCTCTCTCTGATCCTCCCCTGCTCACGTTGTCTCTCTCTCTCAGGAATAAGTAAAACATTAAAAAAATATTTTTAAAAATAAAAAAAATCTGACATGCTTAGCATTAAGGGAAACATAAAAGAAATGCTCCTTGTCTCTGAGGAGCTGAAGCCCATGATACAATCAGGAACCAAACATGCACTAAAAGTTGAGGGCACACTGAGGAGATGTGCTGGTGGTCTTGGGGCCAGCACCTGCAATGACACAGAGATTGGTAAAAGTGAACAGAAAGATGCCCAAGTCACTAGAGCTCAAGATGGAAAGAACAACTGTGCACCCAGACAAAAGGGGCTTCCAATGCTCAGTGCGGATCCATCTAGGCTCTCATACCAAGGTGAGGTGGACAGTGGTGATCAAGTGGGAGGGAGAAAGGGGAAAAGTGGCTGGCCCCCTCCCAACAAAATGGGAGACAGGGTAACTAGGTGTTCAGTGTCCACATGTTCACCTTCTACCCTTTTTTCACCTTGCAATGCTCAGCTACTTATTCACTAGTCATATACCCAATCATGCCAAGAAGAAAGCAAACTTGGTATATGTTCAAAGTCAAATAGATATTTAGTTATAAAACAGGGCTCTGGAATCATCATGTCCCACAGATCATGGAGGAGGTCTTAAGGGTAGAGGGAGAAGGAGAAAACTCCTATCACTGAGATCTCCATAGGTTACACATATTTTCTATGGGCCTAATTGGAGACTCCTCTTTATCATGAGAAAAAAGTACCTTTTTTCAAATGTGAAACATCACTGATCATCAAAATAAACCCATAGAACTACTTGATATTCAGGCAGCAGTGAAATGAGACTTATTAGCCCAGAAATGTATGCAAATATAAGACTCCAAATAATATCTTATTATCATATATTTTTCTTCTCTTGAAAAAAAACATCTAAAGATTCTGAAAAGTATCATTTTTGCCTAATGGTACTCGGTAACAATTGAAACAGTCTTTCAACCATGAGTAAGGGAACACAGCCATAAACTATTAATTGGTTCATTATTTCTCTTTATTGTGCATAAAACTTCTTGTAGTATTGTGTGTTGGCAGAAAGAGAAAATTAGCAATCTAGATTTATACCCACAAGCAGGAAATAAATTGCTTAAGTCTGTATTCAGGATAGCTTCCCCCCCACTGAATGAATCCTACTCAACTGGCTCCATTTTCCTGTTTTAGGAAGATGTATAATCAAAAGAAGCTATAAAATTGCAAGCATTCTGTTGAATTTTTAAATTATCACTTAAAATGTTTTGACTATACACTTAGAATCTGAGAGGGAGGAAAGAACAGAAGTGTAAGTGCAACCTGATCATTCTAAACAATAGGGGTGCCTGGGAGGCTCAGTTGATTAAGTGTCCAACTCTACATACCAGGTCAGGTCATGATCTCTTGGTTCAGGTCATGATCTCATGGTCTGTGGGATTAAGCCCCCCATTGGGCTCTGAACCAACAGCATGGAGCCTACTTTGGATTCTCTTTCCCTCTCTCTCTGCCCCTTCCTAACTTGTACGTTCTCACACCACCTCCTTCTCTCTCAAAATAAATAAACTTAAAAAAAGACAACACCAGAGTGAAATGGAATAGCTAAGCATTTAAACATTAAGTGAATCTAAAAATAAATGGTCACTTTTCTTCTTCATATTGATTATCAATATATCACTCCATTACCTCAAGGGGGAAAAGAAGAACTTATCACATGGTTTTAGAGCACTGTACCCATTAAAGTGTTGAAGAAAGGCTCAGATTTTCAAGGCAGATTTTTAAAACATCTGTTCATAACAGACTTGTCCAGTTCAGACCTTGCCTAAGAAAACTGTACCAAGCATCTCTGGGACACTGTCTCATGGATCCAGTGAGACTGGATGGATTCCAGTCTCCTCCAGTGAGCTAGGAAGTCAGTCATTTATACTGTAGGGTTTACAAAATGAACTAGAATGCCCATCCCATTTAATCCCTACAGAGAAAGCTGAAACAATCACCTCTCCCCAGGAGTAAAATGGCATCAATCTGACGCCCGGGACTGAAGCCAACCATCTCAGCTGGAACCTGAAGCTTCTCAGCCAGAAATTGGGACCTTGAACGCATAGCAAGTGAGCCTCCTGTTCCAGTCGCTATGTTTTTCCAAAAGCAATAACAATTGTATTTTCTCTTAGGCAAAGTTAAAAGTAAAATGTAAAAATAAAAATATAAATGTTATTCTGTTGGTTATGCAAATTTGATCTGTGCCCATGCCCGGAGACTACGCATTAAGCTTAAGGCTTTCTAGTTTAGGGCTTTCTAGTTTGGCAGTCAAGGAAGCCATACACCTAATAAAAAGTTTTACAAATTTTTTTTAACAGTGTATGACAACATTTTCAGTCTTTTTCGAACTAGAGATATCTACAGTGGCTAAACTATTTTATAAAGGGGACAAGAATGATCTATTCCCATATAAATGAACACCATTTACCAAATAACTGTCCTTTAGACACTGTGGCTGAGGCTTTAAAATGTGGTTCTCCGTGATTACATTACAGTCAACTGTATTAGAGAACCAGATCTGAATCCCTTTCACTTCCCATGAGACTCTAAAAAAAATTTTTTTTGATGTTAATTGATTTTTGAGAGAGGGAGAGAGACAGAGGGTGAACAGGGGAGGGTCAGAGAGAGAGGGAGACACAGAATCTGAAGCAGGTTCCAGGCTCTGAGCTGTCAGCACAGAGCCCAACACAGGGCTCAAACTCACGAACCGTGAGATCATGATCTGAGCCGAAGTCAGACACTTAACTGATTGAGCCACCCAGGCGCCCCAATGAGACTCTTTTCTAATCTACTTTTTAAGTGTAGCACTTCCTTCTTTAAAAAAGACAGAATTTAAAAAGTGGAGGGGAAAAACATCCTTTTCATGTCCATGCCAAAGACGCTCTATGCCCCTATGTATTTTGAATATTATAATATTAATTGCTATAGCTTATAGTAGACAGTGGAGTAGCTAAGCTGCTAGATTTTTTTTTAACTTCTTTATTGTTTGCAAAATCAGTTTATTGCTTTCCTAAAAATGGAACATGCTCATTGTAAACATTTCTAAGAATCTAAAAATCTTCAGATTGCTGTTCTACCACCTGTTACTGCAAAAACCAGAGAAGGAATATGAACTCAAATTGTTAAAAAAAAAAAAGTCTAATTGACTGCAGTAGACTTTTTTTTTTTTACAAATAGTTTATTGTCAAATTAGTTTCCACATAACACCCAGTGCTCATCCCCACAAGTGTCCTCCTCCATGCCCATCTCCCCCCTCCCCCCCACATCCATCAGTCCTCTGTTTTTGTCAGCATTCAAGAGTCTCTTATGGTTTGCCTCTCTCCCTTTCCCCCACCATTTCCCCCCTTCTTCTCCCCCTTGTTCCTCAGTTAAGTTCCTCCTAATCCTCCTATACATGCAAACATATATTTGTCCTTCTCTGCCGACTGCAGTACTCTTCTGCTACCATAGAGATCATGATTCAGCAAGCAAATATATTTTATGACATGCCAAATGTATTAGTTATTGAGCTACCCTTCAGTAATGACAATGTTTAATGCCAGAAAAAAGAATCTGTATTTCCAATTTCCATTTTTATATTCCAATAAGTAATTCAAATTTGCTTCTCAGTGTTTCACTTTTGAAAAGCAATTCACTTTATTTTAAACTATAATTATGTCTTCTTCAGTCATTTTAATTGTTAGGTTTACTTAACAAAAATTTACTGTCTTTTTACTCCTTTTCTCAGTTATTGTTTAAATGTCTTCTGATAGGTCACATTTCACCTTCTTGGGTGATAAAATGGTCAAGGACACTTTCAGGCAAAATTGGGTATAATTATTTTAAAAAGAGTAATTATTAAAATAAAAAACAGAGTATACAATTTGCTGAACTTTTGTCTTCATGAACTACAGATAAAAGATGCAGAAGTCTGATCCTCAAGAAAGGCTCTGTTACCACTGTTTGAAATAGGTATGGTCAATGGTACTTTTATAATTCAGAGATTGTCAGAGCTCAAAGGGAAGAAGTAAGAAGTGAACAGATCTGGTCTACTAAACATCTTATATATCTGTTCATTGGCCATTGAACCCTACAATAAATAAATCTGAATAAAATCTTCTTACAGCAAAGAAAATTCTACTATGTCCTTTATAGCACTGCAGTATCTCTTATGGAGTAAGACAATGGACTAAGACAATATAACTGATAGCAAAGGACAGTGGAGGCTGACAATGCCTGTGTGTTCCTCTAAAAACATGCATGAATGTACCACATACCCACATGAAAACCTGCCAGTTGGCCTGGGGAAAAAAAAAAAAAAGATATGACCTTCTAAAGGTATTTAGAAAGTACCAGCATTAACTAAATCAGGATCTTTCCTAATAATAGCAAAGTAACTCTATTTTCTGGCACTGTCAGGAAGTTGGGT
Organism: Crocuta crocuta; assembly: GCF_008692635.1. Taxonomy (NCBI): domain Eukaryota; kingdom Metazoa; phylum Chordata; class Mammalia; order Carnivora; family Hyaenidae; genus Crocuta; species Crocuta crocuta. The sequence goes on along the minus strand of NW_027529641.1, from coordinate 7,565,050 downwards.
GTCTGGGGTTAATCAAATACTTTGATCTCTACTTATATCAACCTGTGGATTTGAAATTTTCTAAGACATTTATATTAACATTCCACTGAACTTAATTTAATTTTTGCTGTAGAGTTCAGGAAGTATTTCTTTCTCTTGGTGTTTGAATCAGAATCGTTTAATATAAATGTTTCATAAGGATACCAGTTAACAAAGCATTCTGATTGCTAACCTGTTAGATAAACCAGTTTTCATTATTAAAAAAATGCTCACAACAAAATAAGACTGTTGTGTTTTTTATGAAAATAAAAATAATGAAATCAAAATTTTCATTTTCTTTGAAAAATAAAAAAAAATTACTGAACAGTCCACTTACAGTGAGTTCACAGAAATCGATGCTATCAAGGCTTTTGCTTCTGTGGAGTCTCCCTTTTATTCGTCTTAGAGAAGGTTTCCCTTGGCTGACGCTAGAAGTAGCACCATTTGGATTTTCAGAGGATGGCGTTACCCTGAAAGAAGGGGAAAATTTTAATTTTTTAGGCTTAAAGATAGACACATTTCTTGAGTATGAAACAAGTATTTACATGAGGACAGCTTTGGAAATTTCATACTCCTTTTTTTCAACCAAGAAGCTAAGAATCACAGTGGAGCTACCTCCCATCAGACATCCTTTCTAAATATTTCACCCTTAGACACTTTTCTTGACAGGGTTCAAACATTTCTACATTAAGAGTCACTAAAAGTCAATTCTGTGACCATCAAAGAAGCAATTAAAGCCAGACTGAAGTTTCCTAGGTAACTGGGAGGCATCTGCTTTCTTCTGTTAGTTCTTTATATCGAGTGCTCAGCGCAGTGCCTGGCATGCCCAGTGCAAGTCAGCTTTCACTGTGTACACCACAGATATGGTTGATACCGTTAAGCATGCTTTTTTAAGCATGAAAATTACTTTAAAGTTTTTAAAGGTGTCAAAACTCAATTCACCATGATTACAGAACAAAGAAAATATAGGTAAGAAATGTTTACCATCAGCCTAAGCCATCAACAGATGCACACTGGCATCCATGTCTGTATTTATACACACACACTCAAGACTATCACGTGTTCAATCATTTCTGTGCCACTTCTGCTGTTGGCCCTAGAGATGCCCTGGGAACCTGGGAGGAAACTGCTTAGTGGATTATCGTCTTAGTGATGACAAAGGTTTCAAGTAGTAAGACCGACTGGCAAGTATGGCTTATCAAAATCAGTTTCCTTTATTTTATGATCAGATTTCCTGCTTGTATACATCCTATGTTCATATACTTTTCAGCTCTCCTGACCTGCTTAATATTTTGTATTTAAGATGCTGTTGTCTGAAAGAGATAAAATAGGCTTCTCATTGCTTGAAAAGAACACACAGAATGAACTATCAGCAATTTGTATCAGTAAATTTGACTTATATAATAAGATGGGAGTAAATATCATAAAATAGAGTATTTTAGGTATGGCTGCATTTAAAGTAGAAGTGCCACATCCCTATAGTTACAATATTTAAAGAGTATGAAAAGATACAAAAATGAAAAGCACAGCCTCCCTCTCCCCCTTCACCCCAAATTCCCATTTTTTAATTGATTATTTACTTTGAGAGAGAGGGCACAAGTGTGCGCACACATGCATAAGAGACTGGGGGAGGGGTAGAGAATCCCAAGTAGGTACCACATTCAGTGCAGAGCCTCATGCAGGGCTCAATCTCACAGTGAGATACTGACCTGAGCCGAAATCAACAGTCACTTAACCAACTATTTCAAGGGTCAGACACTTAACTGACTGAGCCACCCGGGCACTCCTCCCCATGCCATTTTCTAAGGACAATCACCATCTTGTATAACCTCCTAAATAAATGCTCTTGCTTATCTACATACGTGTTAATCTCCTTTCAAAACTTTTCAGCAAAGTGACCAAATTGTTCACATTGTCCTGCACCTTACTTTTTCACTTAATATTTCTTGAGGCTGTTCCCATAATAACCCAGATCTATTTCATTTTTTAAATGGCTAAACAGTCTTCCATTGTATAGGTGTATCACAATTTATCCAACCACTCCCCTACCAATGGGCATTTAATTTAGTTTCCAAATGTTTGCTATCAAATTATAAAGCAATGAACATATTTGACATCTTTAGACACAAATACAATATTTACTTATGAAAAACTCCTAGAAGTAAAATGCAGGGTCAGAGGTTTCTAGGTATTGCTAGGTACTGCCTTTCAAAAAGGCTTTAGCAATTTACGCTTCCATCAACATTATACGAGGATGTTCCTGTGGGAGAGAGGGTGTAATTGTCCTTAAATAGAAGGTGACTTAATCATTTTATTTATTATTTTATAACTCAACTTCTCCATGTCCTTCATTATATTTGTCCTGTTGAATTGCTGTGTAAAAAAAACAAAAAAGACCTGTAATTACAGAGGTTCCCAATATGAATATGGATCAGACAACTGACCTTTATACATTAGTTTTTCCTTTACATATTTCAAATCTGTTTTATTAGATGTCTTAATGTTTATAATTCATATCTTTTTAGGGATTTAACCTTTTATCATATTAAGTCTCTGTTCCAATTAAAGATTTTACCTTAAATGCTAGTTTGTCTAATAATTTCCCCATCTACGTTAAAAAAATTTTAATGTTTATTTATTTTTGAGAGAGACAGACAGACAGACAGAATGTGAGTTGGGGAGGGGCAGAGAGAGAGGGACATAAAGAATCTGAAGCAGGCTCCAGGCTCTGAGCTGTCAGCACAGAGCCGGAAGCGGGGCTTAAACTCACAGACTGTGAAATCATGACCTGAGCCAAAGTTGGACACTTAACCGATGAAGCCACTCAGGCGCCTCCCACATCTAGATTTTTATATTACCCTTTTCTATATATTACCGCTTATCTTTTTCTGTGCTCATATTTTCAACCATTCCAAGTGTCTGCCTTCCTCCTTTTAGTTATACCTTTAACTCTTTTTAACTCTTTAGCAGCAGGTAGCTGGACTGTTTTTTTGTTTGTTTTGAGAGCATAGAGCAAGAGAGCACAAGCGGGGGAGAGGCAGAGAGAGGGGAACACAGGATTCAAAGCGGGCTCTGAGCCAATGCAGAGCTTAAACTCATGGACCGTGATACCAGATGCCACGACCTGAGTGGAAGACGCTCAACCAATTGAGCCACCCAGGCATCTGTTTTCTTTTTTACCCAATCTGAAACTAAGTACCTTTTGAGAGAAACTTAATCCATTCAAATTTGTTGTGCTTACTGCTATGTTTAGATTTATTCCTGCCATGTTCTTTTGTGGTTTGTGGTGGTTTATTTTCGTTTTGTTGTTTTGTTGTTGTTGAGAAAGAAGGTGAGAGTGGGGCAGAAGGGCACAGGAAGAGGGAGAGATAAAATCTTTTTTTTTTTTGGGGGGGGAGAGATATAATCTTAAGAAGGCTCCATCTGATGTGAGGCTCCATCTGATGTGGGGCTCCATCTGACAACTATGAGATCATGACCTGAACCGAAATCAAGAGACGATTTTGGGTTTTTTTGTTCTGTTTGGTTTGGTTTTGTAGTTATTTATTTCGAGAGAAAGGGAAAGAGACAGAGTGCAAGCAGGGGAGGGGCAGAGAGAGAGAATTCCAAAGAGGCTCCATGCTGTCAGTGGAGAGCCCAACTTGGGACTGGATCTCATGAACGGGGAGATCGTGACCTGAGCCAAAATCAGGAGCTGGCCACTTAACTGACTGGGCCACTCAGGCACCCCTGGTTTGTGTGTTTAATTTAAATGCTTTCTTCTTTCCTACTTTTCCTACTTTCATACTTTTCCTACCTTTTCAGTATGACTGAGTTTTCTCAGTCTCTACCCACCCGTGGACGTTTTCCCCGCCAATTAGTGCTTTCAAAGTCATACATCTTATTAGGGCAACTGTGACTCTAGCTAACTGTACATATACATACATTTACATATGTATATACATGTAGCTACATATATACATGCATATGTACATACACAAGTATTTAATCTGAAATATTTCTATCAACATCTAGGGTTCACTGGTATCCTCATCTCCTCTTAGACAAGAAATGACTTAAAATTTTTTTAACGTTTATTTACTTTTGAGAGAGAGAGAGAGAGACAGGGTGTGAGAGGGCAAGGGGCAGTGAGAGAAAGGGAGATACAGAATCCAAACAAGCTCCAGGCTCTGAGCTGTCAGCACAAAGCCTGACATTGGGCTCAAACTCACGAACCGTGAGATCATAACCTGAGCCGAAGTTGGATGCTTAACTGACTGAGCCACCCAGGTGCCCCAAGAAATGACACTTAACACACCTTTGTTTCTCTTCTTTTCCAGAACTATTACAACCCTACCCAAAGCCCTACATTTTCTTGGAATAGTTTCAAGGTCTCCTAACTTCTCTTTCACACTTTCGATGCCCTTGTTCTTTTCAGATTCTTTAGCTTACTCCTCCAGATTGCTAACTCGCTTTTCAATTTTGTCAATTCAGCCATTTTCTTTCATTTCAAGGAGTGAAGTTTAAATTTCTAAAGTGTCTACTACGCTTTTTCTTTTTAAATTAATACAGTACTCTCTTGCATCTTTCTGAAAATAACCATGTTAATCTAGGGTTTTTCTATTTTCTCAGGGATTAGTTCTTTTGTTTGTTGAGTACGGTAATTCTCTTAATACTGGCTTTGTCCGACTGTTTGATGATTTTTACTTTCTACTTATATTTGTATCCAGAACATCTGTTTCCACACTGTAGCATTTACTGTGGCCTGCCTTTGGCAACTCTGGCAGGGAGATGGGACATGCTGCTGGGACACGTAACTTCTCTTCTGGGTCAAAGGACTCAGTAGTCATCTCAGGTATAGTCTCTCTGGACCAAGAGCCCACATTCACTGCTTTAGTAAGTGAGAAAGCCACACTGCTGCCCAAACTTATCACAGATTAGTGAGGCAAGGGGTCAACCAAGCTAGTACATCAAATCTGATTCATCCCCCAAATGTCCTCTGCTTCTTCCATCCCTGGATGCTCTTTCAACCTCTCTTTGTGCAGAAATCTTCTGGGCAGTGGTTCCTGCAGGATTTTCTCTCAGTAGACTCATCCCTAGCTACTAAGTACATTTCAGAGATTCCTCAAAAATGCTGGTCTGCTGATGGCCTTCGGTGTTGTTGGCTCAGATTGTTATTATTTTTCTTGTGGCTTTTTAAGTTCATATTTTTATTTCACTGAATTGCCAATGAGAGCACCTTTCAAGTCACCTCCCAGAATAAAATTCTGATGATGTCTCTTTCATTATTTTCAACACAAAATAAAAAAGTGGTATGCTGTACAGTTTTGTTCTCTTTTCCATAAAAGCTCCCATGAAAATAAAGAATCTCATTTAAGAAAAGACGGCATATGGGAAAGGAAAATCGTTGTAAAACAACCTGTAAGTCTTAAATTTTCTTTGCCTCCTTTCTCCCATTTAACTTTGATAGCACTGACAAAGACATTTATGACAAGTTTTTCTCTCATTTGACTTAGAAAGGCATCACCATTTACCTTTTTTCCAAACCTAAAACCTGTGAGAAGAATTTACATCCACCAAATTTATAAATGACGGCCAAGAAATTTATCAGACTTACATCAATGCAATACTGAGGCCAGTGACAAAGCAAAACAGAAGAAAAAAAAAAAAAACCCTTCTGAAATATAACTAGAATGATGGCTTTTTCTCTTCCCCACCAGGATCACAATAAAACCATTTACTAAGGAGTAAAGCTGAATTGGGTATAGCAGGTGAACATCAGGTCTATACCCACACCACCCACAGACTTGGCAGAAGGAAGGTACCTTGTCTACACATAGAACCAGGCTCCTACTCAGTAATTTCAGTAACTTTAAAGTTTTGACCAGGTCTTTGTGAAGCCAGGAGGTCAACTGTTAAAAAACACATGGTTCAGTAGTGACCCCTTTGTCTTTGGTGGGGGAAAATAGAAAAGAAATAGACACAGTTCCGTATAATAAACAAAATGTTGGGGTGCCTGGGTGGCTCTGTCAGTTAAGCATCAGACTTTGGCTCAGGTAATGATCTCACAGTTCGAGGGTTTCAAGCCCCTCATGAAGCTCTGAGCTAAACGGCTCATAGCCTGGAGCCTACTTTGGATTCTGTCTCTCCCTCTCTCTCTGCCCCTTCCCCGCTCAGACTCTCCCTCCCTCAAAAATAAATAAACATTAAAAAAAAAGAAAAAATAATATAGAATGTTAACTCATAGATAAGTAGAAGGGGTCTTGAGGTTTAGTGGAATTTAAGATGTCACTTCTCCTTTGTTTTACTACTGTTTCTGAGAATTAATATTTGTCCTAGGGTAGGGATATGTGTGTTCAAATAGTTTTCTGCTGGCCATTCATAAGAATACAGAAGTATATGGGCACTTGGGTGGCTCAGTCAGTTAAGCATCCGACTCTTGATCTCTGCTTAGGTGTTGACCTCAGGGTCCTGAGTTCATGGCGCAGACTGGGCTTCACACTGGGTATGAAGACTACTTAAAAAAGTATATAAGAAGAAGAAGAGAGGTATATTTACAACTCAGATAAGGAGGGCTGTACTTGGATACAAAAAGCCCACCAAGGCCAGTTCTTTCTGATCTGGAGTATAAGGAGTATTTTTAGTCCCAAGGTCCCATTCTCCTTCAACCTGATGGTGTGGTCTAAACTGAATAACTCAGACTTTGGAGTTCATTTCCTTAATATTTAGGAGAATGGCCCTTGATGGTGGGAAAATAAAGTTAGTAACTGAGATACAAGCATCTTAGATATTTTCCCTTGAACTCTGGAGAAATCAGTATTTAGCTTCCAAAGAAGTTTTTGTTTTCCTAATTCTTAGTTCCATTTAAGCATCCCTAGGGGATGACTGGGGAGAAAATTTCTGCTTCTCTCCAATCCCTTCATATCGTCCCTAATGGGGCCCATGTTTTTGTGGTCATGGCTGGCATGCGTGAAAGGCAGAAACCCAGGGTCCACCCTCTCACTTTGTTTATAACTCGGGAGCTTTGGCTCACAATCATTTTTGAGATGGTTCACTTGGAACAAACAACTCCCAAGCTTATCTACCTCGCCCATCTCTAATCTCCAGTGGAAAAGATCTCAATAATAACAAATAATTGAGCAAAAACCATCAAGATGGTAAAAACAAAGTAGTTACACAAGAACAAACTACCAACAAAGGTAACATCTAACAATTCTTCTACAAGACATTAATTTTAAAATATCACCAATTGATACCACAAACCAATTCAAGACTAACACTAATGGGTGATAGGAAAGTATCTTTCCCCCAAATCAGGTGTAAGAACAGGAGTCTAAGTACAGCAGGGCAGTTGACTTTAGGATCCTGAATCCTTGTGAAAGACATTTAAGTAAAAACTGGTAAAATGCTAATTTTTGTTAAGTATCAGACTTAGAAACCTCAAGAGTTCATTTAAAAAGTGTATCTAAATGGTCCTTAGCTGTATTTGTAAATAATAACGTGTATAATTGCCTATAATTTGCTCATTAAAGAAACTAAGAAAGGAATGGAGGTCAACTAGCCTTCCTGTACTGATCACTTTGCTATGTATACAAATACTGAATCATTATGCTGTATTCCTGAAAGTAATATATTGTATGTCAATTACACCTCAATAAATTTTTAAAAAGTAAAAAACAGAACAAAACAAGAAAGGACTTGGATATCAGAGCCATTCCCGTCTCATCAGGGGAACCTCTATGACTCACAATGGGGCTCTGTGTCACCCTTGGAGAAACAACATCCTACAGGGCAATTTTCAGCCATGTGGTACCTGTTTTCAGTTGTTCCTTTCTAGACTGTCATGTCCCTGCTCAAATGTGTTTTTAACCTCAACCGCTGGTATAAGACCTGATGCGTGACTCTGGCAGGTCAATGACCTCATCTGTAAAACTGGGAAAATACAGCCCCTACCTCACAGGGGTGCTGCAGGTTAATGAGAGGATGCTTGGACATCACTTACACTGGTCCCAGCAGGTACTAAGCTCAGTGAATGGCAGCTCTTCTTATTTCCAGAATCTGATTACTGGACAACTATTTGAACGAGTGAATTGCACCTGGGTGGCTCAGTCCATTAAGCGTCTAAATTCAGCTCACGTTATGATCTTAAGGTTCATGAGTTTGAGCCTCGTGTCAAGCTCTGTGCTGACAGCTCGGAGCCTGGAGCCTGTTTCAGATTCTGTGTGTGTCTCTCTCTCTGCCCTTCCCCCACTCACACTATGTCTGTCTGTTTCTCTCTCTAAATTAAACATTAAAAAAATTTTTTAATGAACGGTGAGTTGATGTCACATGGCCTTCAATAATTACTGAATCAAATAACCAGGAGAAATATATTTAGAAGCCTGAAGAAAATGAAATGATACTCTTTTCTCCCTAAGATCAATGTAAACATTCCTAAGAGCACTTGATGCAAAAATCAAGACTGACAACAATAATATTATTGTGAAACTATATTTCACATGTCACATAAAATAGACAGGAGTAACAATTATTTGGGCTTCACACCCACTGAAGAGCGAGGAGTTGGCCTTGGTACCTGTACTGGATTGAATACTGCCCTTCCTCTCCACCCTTCCTAACCTCAAGAACCTGTGAATGTGGCTCTATTTAGAAAAAGGGTCCTTGCAGATGTAATTAAATCAAGGGTCTGAGGATGAGGTGGACCCTAAATCCAATGACAAGTGCCCTTATAAGAGACCAAAGAGAAGACACACCAGAAGACTATGTAGAGATGGGAGTGATTTGGCCACAAGCAATGCCTGAGGCCCCCAGGAGCTGGAAGAGGCAAGGAATGACTCACCAAGAGCCTTCAAGGGAGCGGGCTCTGAAGACACCTTGATTTCAGACTTCTGGCCTCCAGAACGGAGGGGGAATACATTTCTGTGGTTTTAAGCTAGCGAGTCAGTGGTAATGTTCCAGTGGCTCTAGGAAATACAGTGCCTTAGAGCTTGCATCACCAGCAGCTATAGGGAGAAGCCCTCCCCAAGGACGCAAGCTGCGCAAACTCACGCCCACCTCAGGCCGAGCTAACAGGCCTTGGTTCCAGGCTCCTCAACAGTGATGATTCAGAACCAAACCCTGCGAACAGTCCTACTTCCTAAATTTCTTGGAGAAGAGGACAGAGAGAAGAGGCCACTGGTGAAGGTCTGGCTGTTTTTCTGCTTTAGTTTCCACTTAAATTGCTGTGTAAATATAATATTCCTTAATGGATTTCCCAAGTCAATGAGAACGACACAAAGATATTGCACAAAAGGAAGCTGATGAGAACAAAAGGTCAAACTAGATAGAAGTTGGGGCCAAAACACTGGAACATTCAACCCTACCCTTTACTTAACCTGGCATAGGCTTTGCAGGCATGCAATCTTTCCACACAGACCGCAAAAATTCAAAGAGAGAGAAACACAGCATACACGCTTTCATAAGCACCTTCATATAAATCCTTACACATGCCACACCCAATTATCATAGTTCGTCCTCACACCTCATACACAGCCATAAGCTACTGCGTCCCAAGGTCTGACAACCATCGCTGATGTCTGCTATGGGCTCCCGCCCACCACTATGGAGTGAGAACCCATATCCACATTTCTTCTTGCTACGTAACAGTGTCTTCTGTCTCTATTCTCCATGTGCGGTTGCTCTGATACTGACCAAATGAAATGTTAATCTAGAAAATAAATTCCAGAAGATCTAAGAGATAGATGGATCAGGCAGCACAATATTCTTCAACTTAAAAACAACAAAAGACCATATATGTATGTTATATTTAACAGCACCATCCACTCGGGCTGTTTGGGTGGCTCAGTCAGTTGAGCATCTGACTCTTGATGTTGGCTCAGGTCATGATCTCATGCTTTGTGAGACTGAGCCCCGCACTGGGCTCTGTGCTAACAGCGCAGAGCCTGCTTGGGATTCTCTCTCCCTCTCTCTGCTCCTCCCCCATGCGTGTGTGTGCACTCACTCTCACTCTCTCAAAATGAACATTAAAAAGTACCATCCACTCCAGAGTTTCTATAGCATATGCTCTTCACTTTGCCTCTGTAGAAACTAGATTAGTATTTGCAAACTCACTTAACATTGAGCAGAAATTCTGAAATGCTCATTTAAGATTGTGAAAAGTTAAACAAAATCCCCCTGCCTTTTCCAGGCCATGCATTGGTAGGATGGTTTTTACTGCTGGCCCCAGTTCCCTGCCTGCCTGAAGCATGAATCTCCAGAGTACAAAAACTATCTGGATTTTCTTGTCTCTTGTCCTCTCTTCACAAAATGTTATTGGGGAATATATGTTTAGAAGCAGCACTCCACTGATGAAAAAGAATAAACCTAAGTTTCTAGATTCGGTGGACAGCTGATGCTAATATTCATGTCTAATAGCTCCTCAAACATCATTCCCCCTTCTTAACTTTTAAATTTAGCATTAATAAAATTTCCTGAAATTTCATCCCCAGTTATGCGTTAAGAATTCACTGGAGAAAAAAAAAAAAAAACAATTCACTGGGGCACCTGGGTGGCTCAGTTGGTTGTGTCTGACTTCGACTCAGGTAATGATCTCACTGTCCATGAGTATAAGCCCCGTGTCAGGCTCTGTGCTGACAGCTCAGAGCCTGGAGCCTACTTTGGATTCTGTGTCTCCCTCTCTCTCTGCCTCTCCCCCGCTGCACTCTGTCTCTCTGTCTCTCAAAAATAAATACACATTAAAAATTTTTTTTTAAAAATTCATTTAGGGGTGCCTGAGTGGCTCAGTCGGTCAAACGTCCAATTTCAGCTCAGGTCATGATCTTGTGATTCATGAATTTGAGCCCCACGTTGGGCTGTCTGCAGACAGCTCAGAGCCTGGAGCCTACTTCATGGATTCTGTGTCTCCGGCTTTCTCTGCCCTCAGCGCTCTCTCTCTATCTCTCTCTCTCAAAAATAAATAAACATTAAAAAAATTTTTTTAAAGAATTCATTTATCCAATATGTATATTTTAAGAACCTATTTCGTACCAGATGCCAGTTTCAGAGGATTTAGTAATGAACTAAACAAACAAAAAGCCCTTGTCCCCATGTAACTTACATTCTGTGGTGGGAGGGCAGCGGGGAGAGGTAAGAGGTAGGAAAATTAAGTAAAGCTTGAAGTGCATTAGATATTGGTAAGTCCTCAGGAGAAAAGCAGAGTGGGGGTAAGACTGTTCATGGTGACCTGTTTTTGCTTCCTGTATACCATCAATCAAAAAAGCCATCTTCAAATGTTACTGCTTCTTGCTTCACAATAGCGACACAGTCTTCATATATTCGCTAAAATCTTTTCCTTTTTTTGTTTTTACTTTTCTTTCTCTCTTTCTCTCTCTTTCCCTCTTTCGGAAGCTCCACCCTCAACATGGGGCTTGAACTCAAGATCCTGAGACCAAGAGTCAAATATTCTACCCACTGAGCCATGAACATTTCCTAATTACTGCTAACTTTTACCAGCCTAGTCTACGACGTGCTGTCACTTGCTGTTCATCAAGTTAAAATACCTTTTGCAGAATAAATCTCTTTTTTTTAAAGAGAGAAAAAAATCCCCACATGGGAGTGGGGCAGTGAGGAAGACACTTGTATTCAGTAAGCACACATGATTCCACCAGGCACAGTGGCAGACACTGTGTGTTCAATACCTCAGTTGATCAGAGTATGACCCCATGAGGTAGATAGCATCATTCACCTGGCACACACCAAGAAACAGATACTCCAGTAACTTGCTTAAGGTCACACAGTAAGTGGCACAGCTGAAACGTGAACTTGGCTGTCCATACATTTTGGTCTTACCTCCAAAATCCTCCATTATTGGGATTTTTTTTTTAAAACTCTTTTTCTTGGTTGCTCAATCTTTCCATGCCTTGGATCACTCTTTCATTTTGTCTTAGAGAGCAGAAACTACTTTTCTCAAATGCCTAAAAGTAGCCTCACTTCCTTTTCTCTATAACCTTGAAATTAAATTCAATTAAAATTGAAGTGAGTAAATCTCTATGGACCACACTGACCACAAATTTTAAAATTAAAATAGCCACTTGAACACCAAAATTTCTGGCATAGTTTTCCTACAGTCCCCATCCCTTTCCTGGACTATTTCTTTTGTGACAGAACCTTACACTTAAGTCTCCAGGCGACGGAATGCCCGGGCAGCCCACGGGGATTCCATATTGCACGTTTAAACGCTAATAAAATGCAATACTATCCGATAGATAATCAACTGTGCAAACCAGATCTGGAAAACCTCCAGACATTTTTCTTTTAAGGGCGATCTTTTCCCGTTACCCCAATAACAGTTTCCAGGTCAGAGGAACTGGAACGCGTGCAGATAAAACGCAGTCCCCGATAATGCAATTATAATCTCGCAACTTACTCCCCTTACGGTGGGAGCGGCTCGCCCTTCACTCTGCATCCACAGCAGATGGATTGTGAGAAATAACAGAAAACGCAAGCAGAGCTAATAAATTGCTGGCTGCCTCCACGGGAGCCTCGCTGGAGGAAATTCTGAGCCAGNGGAGTCTATAAGAATCCCATGACAAGCTTCCAGGATAGAAAAAAAATTTTTTTTAATTTATAGTTACCAGTTAATGGTTTGTAATCATCATTTAGGGGTTCTAGCCTTAAGTGTTGAAGATTTTGTTCACATAAAATGCATCTCTACAAAATGCATGTGTGTGTACATATACATACTATAATGTGATATATATTATATACATGCCTGTATGTGTGTGCATATACATACTATAAATGTGATGCATATTATATACATGATGTATGTAATATATATATGCAGTCCTCATTTGCACGGTCATTTGGAACTGTGAGAATGACTGTGAACCGTGCAAAACTATCTTAATTATCAATGAGAAAAATTAAGATCGTTCCATGATCTTTAAAAATGTTGTCAAAACGTTCCAAACTCTCGTCACTGGTGGTTGTAAACGTATAAAGAAATGAAAGGGGAAAAAAGTAAAGCTAATTATTTAATACTCTATAGTTTGAAACATTACAAATGTTGATAATTAAACTTCTATTTCTTTGTAAGGGAAACTTATTGAGAGTAATTTGAATAGTGCCAGTCTTCTCCTGATAGAATTTTTAAGTTCCCAGAAAGCATCTTGTCTGAGCCTTGGTAATGCACCGTGTTTGGATTACTTTCAGCATTTTACTCTCTGTGGTTTCAATGTTGTGAAATATAGGAGTTCCTTTAACGTGTCATTCTGGGACATCCTTATCCTTTTTGTCACAACCACTTTCCTCATATTATTTCATATTCAGTAAGTTCTTCTGGCTGCAAATCTAGAGTTTTTGGAAAGATGGCAATGTCAGTATATTGACAGTAGCCTGTTTTTTCTATAATACATTTTATATTCCATTCAAATTTCATTTAAACTTTCATCTTTATCATTTTTTTGTTTCTTTGCTGCACTATCACTTTTGTTGATCAATTCTCTCAGTTACCCGTTTTTATACAATGCCGTCTGGGTTTATCACTGGGAAAAAAGGAGGTAACACAACTGCACACTTTGCTGTCATTACCTAAACTGTGTAACAGGGTGCAATAACCAACAACTGACAGACTTTGAAAGAACTGCTCTGATTGCTCACTGATCATGATACACGTGTTATTTACATAGTGATTTGTGGACTAAAGAGCTCCATGGAATTTTGTGCATTTTCTCAGAGTCAATATGCTACGATAGCTGAAATTTGAACCATATTGTTGAGCAACTGGTGTTAACTAAGCCAGAGTAGCTAACATCCAACATACCTGAATCTGCAAAGCAAGAACTGCCTCTGTGTGTGTGTGTGTCTGTCTGTCTGTATGACATGAATATATAAAGAGTACAGATAACAAGTACCTGTGCACCAGGCAGAATTATCAAGTGTTAATGCCCACCTTCCACAGTACACCCCTTTTGTACCTCTATTTAAACACGGTATTTTCAAGTTAATTAGCATGTAAGAACAGTAGACCAAAACAGTCTCCTTCTAGGGGGATCCCAACATGATTTCACAGTCACTTTGGTAGGAAAACTAGTCTGACTCTACTTCACTTTTGTTTATCCAGAAGTTTTAGCTCTCACCTAAAACGAAGAACTGATAGATCTTTGACATTTCAAATATATCTCCGCACATGGGAGAAGACCTTGGAGTCATACTTTGAAAAAACATCAGGGTCTGTACTTATGTATTCATCATTTTCTATGCCTTTCATACCACCTTCTCATATTATTTGTAAGACATTTGATGAAAATACCGTACTGTACTCAAGGATATAGACAGCTAGAGGCTGAGGGGATCAATTCAGGATAATGAAAGACAAAAATAAATCTGGTAGAAGCACTTCCAGAATGGCAGAAAATCTGCTTCTCCATAAAAAGGGAACGCTGGCTAAAATTGTCGAAATCAACCTTCTCAGAACATGAGAAATTAACCAAAAGCTTGCAACTATCTAAAGAATGCATAGACATGAAAGATTATTGAGTTTTGGTAAAGAACAGTGAGCTTCCTAGCATTTGACTTGCCCAGTTCACATCTCCTCTCCAGCTCTGTGGTAGCCTTGTATACCAACAGCAATCTTATAACTACATTGGTTTTAAAAACAGGCATACTAGCAGCCACTGGAGGCAACAGAATGGGTTTAGAACTCCCCCAAAGCCCCATCCCCAGATAACTGTCATTATTTGACTTGTTGACAGCATCCTGAAAAGTTCCTTTCATAAAGCTTGTCTTTATTTGACCTGGCTCAGAACTCACTTTGTGCAAACAGCCCAATTCTTAGGGCATTTGTCAGAAACAATCAGTAGCAATTGTTTAACATTACAGCTGCCTNCATCCAACATACCTGAATCTGCAAAGCAAGAACTGCCTCTGTGTGTGTGTGTCTGTCTGTCTGTATGACATGAATATATGAAGAGTACAGATAACAAGTACCTGTGCACCAGGCAGAATTATCAAANAATAAGAAGAAGGAAGGAAGGAAGGAAGGAAGGAAGGAAGGAGGGAGGGAGGGAAGGAAGAGGAATGAGAATCCATAGGATTAAGGATTGTGCATATGTTCAGGGAACACCTGATAAGGCCCTAATCTCTGACATCTGGCTGACCTTGATGTTCAGTGGCAAGCAGAATGTGAAGGCCAAGGAAGAGATATAAACTACTTATCAATAGTTGAAGGTGTGTTCACACACACACACACACACACACACACACAGCCTCTCAGCAAAAGCTGGGACACTTACTGGTTCAAAAACATGTAAGGAAATCTCTGTCCAATACTTGGCTGACACTAAACAACCGAAAAGAAATTTTGGTGACCAAACATGACAAAGAATACATACTTTATGGAATTAGCCCAGCAGAGTTACTGAACAAACAAAACAACAACAAACACCAACAACAACAAATCTTGGAGTGGAGCAGGAAGTATATAATTTCTGGAGTTGCCACATTCTGTTATTGAAAATGTCCAGATTTCAACAGAAAATTATAGGACTTGGAAAGCAACAGAAAAATATGGCCAATATAGAGTAAGAAAACAATAGAAACTGTCCTTAAGGAAACTCAGGCATTAGACTTATTGGACAAAGACTTTAAATCATCTATTATAAATATGTTCACTAAAGGAGATCATTTATCAAGACTTATAGGGAAGTCTGAGAACAATGTCTCACCAAATAGATAATATAAAAGGACATCAAAATTTTTAAAAATAGAAAACGTTAGAGTTGAAAATACAGTGAAATATTCATTAGAAGGGCTCAACAACATATTTGAAATGGCCGAAATAAGAGTCAATGAATTTGAAAATAAATCAATTGAGGTTATCCAGTATAAGGAACAGAAAGAAAAAAACAATGAAGAAAAATGAACAGAACCTCCGAGAACTATAAAGAACAATGAAGCATACCAACATATGCATAGATCCCTAGAAGGGAAGGAGAGAGAAGGGATACAAAAACTATTTGAATACATGACAGAAAAAGTCTCAGATTTTATGAAATTATATTAATCTGCACATCCAAGGAGCTCAAGTAATTCCAAGTAGGATACACTCAAGACAGTTCACACCTAGACCGACAATAGTCAAATTATCGAAAGCCAAAGACAATGAGAGAATCTTGAAATCTTCGAGGAAAAAAGCAACTCATCACATACAAGGGATTCTCTATAAGAGTAATATCTGACTTCTCATCAGAAATTGTAGAGGTCAGAAGGGAAGACATTTCAAGGGCTGAAAGAAAAAGACTATCAGTGAAGAATTCTACATCTAGCAACATATCCTTCAAAAATGAAGGAAATTAAGGCATTACCAGACAAAAACTGACAAATCATCACCAGCATACACGCTTTACAAGAAATGCCAAAAGAGTCCTTCAGGCTGAAATGAAAAGATATTAGACAGTAACCTGAATCCATACAAAGAAGTAAAGAACACCAGTAAAGATAACTGCATAGTTGAATGTAAAAGAGAGTATAAAATATTTTGTTTTTATTTATTTTTATTTTTTTATATTTTATTTATTTTTAAGAGAGAGAGACAGCGTGAGCAGGAGAGGGACAGAAAGAGAGGGAGACACAGAATCTGAAGCAGGCTCCAGGCTCTGAGCTGGCAGTCAGCACAGAGCTCGACCTGGGGCTCCAACCCACAAACCACGAGATCATGACCTGAACCGAAGCTGGGCTTAACCGATGGAGCCACCCAGGCGCCCCTGATGTTTTTTATTTTTAAAGTCTTTTAATCAAAATATTTTTACTTGGGACTTTTTTCTGTATGATTTAAAAGACCACTGAATATATATTTATAATGTATAAATATGTAATTTGTGGGGCGCCTGGGTGGCTCCGTTGGTTAAGCATCTGACTTTGGCTTGGGTCAAAATCACCCGGTTGGTGAGTTCAAGTCCCACGTCAGGCTCTGTGCTGACAGCGCAGAGCCTGGAGCCTACTTAGGATTCCGTGTCTCCTTCTCTCTCTGCCCCTCCCTCACTCACATTCTCGCTCTTTCTCTCTCTCTCTCTCAAAAATAAATAAACCCAAAAAAATGAAAAAATAAAAATGTAATTTGTATGTAATGTAATAGC
This sequence comes from Crocuta crocuta, assembly GCF_008692635.1. Lineage (NCBI taxonomy): Eukaryota > Metazoa > Chordata > Mammalia > Carnivora > Hyaenidae > Crocuta > Crocuta crocuta. Next base: position 7,547,939 of record NW_027529641.1, on the reverse strand, counting down.
AATAATAGCACAAAGGAAGTATAGAATGGAGCTATATTGGAGCATAGTTTGGATGTACTATTGAAATCAAGTTGGTACTAATTCTGCTTAGATTATTAGATTATTTTAAATTAAGAAGTTAATTGTAATCCCTAGGACAACCATTAAGAAAACAACTTTTTATAATATAGGAAAAGAGACAAGAAGAAAATAAAAATGGTACATTTGAAAATATATAACACAAAAGAAGGCAGGAGTAGAGAAATATAAGAACAAAGAAGACCTAAGACATGTAAAAGAACAGATAGCAAAATGGCAGCTATAAATCCTACCTTATCACTAATGACTTTAAATGTGAATCACTAAACATTTTAATGAAAAGACAAGAGATTGGCAGAATGGATATGAAAGCATGATCCACCTGTATACTGTCTATGAGACAACTTTAAGGAAACAAATGTGTTGAAAGGAAAAGGATGGAAAGAAGACATGTACCATAAGAAAAAAAAGAAAGAAAGATGGAATGGCTATAACAATATCAAACAAAATAGACTTTCAGAATAAATTGTTACTAGACACAAAGAAGAACCTTTATACTGACAAAAGGTTCTTTTGTCCATCAAGAAAACATAACAGGTAGACACATATATTTATGTAACAACTGAGCACCAAAATAGCAAAAATTAACATTATTGAAGGGGAAAAATAGAGAATTCAACAATAATAATTGAATATTTCAACATCCTCAGTTTCTATGATGGATAAAGCAAGACAGAAGGTCAGCAAGAAAATAGAATACTTGAACAACACTATAAACCAAGTAGACTCAAAACATCTGTGCCACTCCCAACAATAGCAAAAATACACATTCTTCTCAAATGCACATGGAACATTCTATGGGATAGATTATACATTCAGCCATGAAACAAGCCCTTAATAAATTTTAAAGTGTTGAAAGTATATGAAGTCCGTTCTCCAACTACAATTGAATTAAATTAGAGGTTAGGGGCGTCTGAGTGGCTCAGTCGGTTAAACGCCCGGCTTCGGCTCAGGTCATGATCTCCCAGTTCGTAGGTTCGAGCTCTGCGTAGGGCTCTGTGCTGACAGCTAGCTCAGAGCCTGGAGCCTGTTTCAGATTCTGTATCTCCCTCTCTCTCTCTTACCCTCCCCTGCTCATGCTGTCTCTCTCTCTCTCTCAGAAATAAATAAAACATTAAAAAAAATTTTTTTTAATTAGAGGTCAATAAGAGAAGAAAATCTGGGAAATTCACAAATATATGGATATTAAATGAAACACCCCTCAATATCCAGTGAAAGAAGGAAACTATGAGAGAAATTACAAAAAAACTTTTTTTTTTTTTAATGTTTTATTTCTAGGAGACAGAGAGACAGCGTGAGCAGGGGAGGGTCAGAGAGAGAGGGAGTCACAGACTGAAACAGGCTCCAGGCTCTGAGCTGGCAGTCAGCACAGAGCCCGACGCGGGGCTCGAACCCACGAACCGCGAGATCATGACCTGAGCGAAAGTCGGACGCTCAACCGACTAAGCCACCCGGGCGCCCCTAGAAAAAAACTTTTGATGAATGAAAAAAAGCATAGCATAAAACTTAGATGCACCTAAGGCACTGCTTAGAAATTTATAGTTGTGAACACAATATTGGAAAAGATGAGACAGCTCAGATTTACAGCTCACTCTCCTACCTTAACAAATTAGAAAAGAAGAGTCGACTAAACTCAAAGCAAGCAAAAGGAAGGGAATAATAAAAAGTAGAGTGTAGATAAATGAAATAAAGACTAGAAGAATGATGCAGAAAATCAATAAAACCAAAAGTTGATTCTTAGAAGAGATCAATAAAATTTTAGACAAACCTTTTACTATGCTGACCAAGGAAAATAGAGAAGACTCAAATTATGAAAATTGGGGATGAACAAGAAGATATTATTACCAATCTTGCAGAAATAAAAAACTTTATAAGGGAATATTATGAATCATTGTATGCCAAAAAATTAAATAATGTAGATGAAATCGAAAAATTCCTAGAAATACTGGACTACTGAAACCAAGTAAAAAGTACACAGAAAGTCTGAAAAGAACTGTAACAAAGAAAAAGACTGAATAAAAAAAACACTTCCTACCAGAGGATAAAGGTTATGTTAGTGTTTTTCACTGCGGTATCTCTAGTACCCAGAACAGTGCCTGGGATGTAGTAGACACTCAACAAATATTTGTTGAAGCTGAGAGAGGGCACAAATGCAAAGTAAAAGGCTCCATGACTTTTCATAAAGCCTATCTGTTTCTTAAAGAACAAGACAAGCTACACATGTAGTTTTGTATAGCTGGAAAGCTGACATTGTTTTACAAAGCCAAAGAAATAAAAATTTGCTGTTAGTTCTCAGAGGATACCCAGTGCTTCAAAGGAAAATGAGAAGGCTGATCTTATGACCCTATGCAAAGCCCAAAGGAAACCTCCCAACAAGCAAATTACCAAGAATTACAGCACTTAGATCTGTGATCCACCTTCCCTTAAGTTGAGGTCTTTCAAAATTTTTGACTGCGGGGTGCCTGGGTGGCTCAGTCGGTTAAGTGTCCGACTTCGGCTCAGGTCATGATCTCACGGTTCGTGGGTTCGAGCCCCGCATCGGGCTCTGTGCTGACAGCTAGCTCAGAGCCTGGAGCCTGCTTCAGATTCTGTGTCTCCCTCTCTCTCTGACCCTCCCCTGCTCACGCTGTCTCTCTCTCTCTCAGAAATAAACATTAAAAAAAAAAAATTTTTTTTGACTGCTACTTCTAGTATGAAACACATTTTAAATAATGACCAGCATACACAGACATGTATAGGTGTCCTAGTACTCATGTGTGCACATGCACACACACACACACACACACACACACACACACACCTGAAGCAAAAGTTTCTGGATACAATATTTTACCTTACTACCTGGATAAAACCTTTCTATTCTCTTCTATTTCATTTTTTTAAATGTTAATCACAACCCCACCCAATTTATATTCCACCTGTCTAATAGATTGCAGCTATGGCTTGTATAGTACTGCTCTAAGAAATGTCTCACTAATGCCATCAGCAACCACCAAAAGTTCAAGTTCCTCCAGTCAGCCAACATCATCCAGATTTATTTTTCTGTTCATCTCAGGTTAAGGAGACCCAATTTCCATCCCTCCAAAGCTATCTATTTGCTCTCTGGGATGCTCTATCTGTGAGCAAGCCCCAACCCCCCCCACAACTTTAGCACATTGTTGGAACATTCTCTTTAGTTTCTGTCCTTGCTTGATATCCAGCTATCCCCCTGAGTCACTGCTGCTTCCTGCAGCCCTCTACTGGTGTTTTGTCTCTTGAACCCCAGGTACCTCAAAGAAGGCCAAAAGTTGGGGTAAGTTTCCTCCTTGCTAGTACTACCTCTTTAAAACCATTTCTTGCTCCTTCTCATACCAAAAAACAAAACAAGAAAAATCTAAAAGCTGGCCCCTCTAAAGTTTACGCTTGTAAGCTCTACCACCTTTTTCTTCCTCTTCATTAGCATACACTGACTTCCTCTCTTTCTTTATTCTGGCGCACGTTTTAATGATTTCAACATACATGTGGATGGACCATCAAACTCTTTGGCCTCTCAGTTCCCTGGCCTCATCTCTTCCAATGACGTTTTCCCTGTTCCACGTCCGCCACCTACTCCTGTAGTCTTACCTTAGAAGTGGGCTCACAAACTCAAAAGCCATTAGGGTTAGGCATTTAAAGCAGTAAGGGAAAGCCAGGGATTAGTCACCAGCGGGAGGTGGAACCTGTGACCTGCCTCCATGGTGCCACAGGTCCCTTTTAGAAAGGAGCAGCCACTACCCAGCACCTGCCAATTGTTGTCATATGGAAATACATTTCCACTTCTTCCAATTCATGTCAACACACATTTTCATGTGTTGTCTCCTAAATCTTAAATATTAGCAACAATATGAACTTTCAGTGTTTTTTTTAACGTTTTTTATTTATTTCTAGGAGAGAGAGAGAGAGAGAGACAGCGTGAGCAGGGGAGGGTCAGAGAGAGAGGGAGTCACAGACTGAAACAGGCTCCAGGCTCTGAGCTGGCAGTCAGCACAGAGCCCGACGCGGGGCTCGAACCCACGAACCGCGAGATCATGACCTAAGCGAAAGTGGGACGCTTAACCGACTAAGCCACCCAGGCACTCCTGGACTTTCAGTTTTATGATGGTGACATCTCCCCCTGTCTTCTCTTGAAAATCAGTTCAAAAGAATAACCCAGAAAAGAGAAATAAAAATACCATCTTCAATGAAATTTGGAAATACAGGAAAACCGATACCAGAAGTGGGAAAGTATTGGAGGAATAGTAAATGTCTTAGCAGAAGGGAGAGGGCAAACCTAAGCAGCTATCTAGGGCAGTGTCATGGAGAAGCTCATTCTCACCGCAGAGAGCTGTAAAGATGCAAAGGACTAAAGTGGAGGGACTAGGAAGCACAATAGTTGTAAATTGAGGGAGATAGGAAGCACTGAGAATACGGTATTTGAAAGCTGGAATAGAAACTGTCAGTTTTCTCTCATATGTTCTCCTACCCCATTAGTTAGGCAACTACCTTTGCCCTATCCTGCAGAGATGGAGGTATATTCTCTGGAAAGAAACTAGACAATATAATCAGAACAATAGAGTAGACTGCCAGACTGAAAAAGGGAATAGGGTATCAGAAAATCTGTATATTGAGGGGTGAGACATTAAACTCTTTTTTTCCCCTAGCTCCAGAATGCTTGCAACTTTGGCAAGAGATTTATTTATCCTCCTATGTGGATCATCAACATTTTTGGTTAAATACATATTTTAGTTTATTATGACTATCTAAAGATTATTTTGTAGTGACCCTAGTATTGTACCATGATTATATTTCCTTTCTTACACAACTTTTTATTTTATCTGGAGTTAATAATTGCCTTGTTTTTCAATTTGTTTAATTTTCCTAGAACCCATGGCTAGCTGTTCTTCCATCTGTGACAGTAATATAAAATGTCTTGCAATACAGTTTTCCATACTCTCAGACTAGACAGAGAGTTTATCAGTTTCAGGTTTTTCCTGGACCCAGCACTCCTGGAGTCCTCTGTCCTGCTGCCCCAGTCTCTACAGATTTGCTCTCTAGGCTTTTGCCCAGCTGTTGTTATGAGTATTCTCTTTCTGTATCTCCTTTGTTGGGTCCCCTGTATTCTAGACCTCATATCTTTCTTGGGTTACTTCTTTGTTTCAATGGATAATCTCTTTTAATAACTTCTGGAGGAAGAATACATGGGACCTAGATATTTTGAGACCTTGCATATCTGAAAAGTTATGATTTTACCATCACTTATATTTGTTACTTGGCTGAGTATAGAATTCCAGGCTGCAAATTATTTGACTCAAAATTTGGCCATTGCTTCATTGTCCTCTGTTTCCAGCGTTGCTGTTAAGAAATCCAGTTTACTCTGTGTCCTGAGTACATTGTTTGCTTGTTTTAGAAGCTTTCAAGTCTTCTGTTTCATTTCACTGTTCTAACATTTCGTAATGATATTCCTTAGAGTGGGTCTCTGGTAAGTTACTGTGGCCCTTTCATTAGAAAAGTGTATGTTCTGTAGTTTGGGGGTATTTTCTTACATTATTTCTTTAACATTTTATTCTCTCCATTCTTTTCTTTCTTGACCCTTTGTAACTAATTCCTTACTAGTTGAATGTCAGATGTCCTGATTCAATCCTGTAATTGTATTATCCCTTATTTCTTAGCTGTTGTTGTTGCTTTATCTATTTTTTTCTTCACTCTGGGAAACATCTTAAACTTTATCTTTCAAACCTTTTACCGAATTTTAAATTCAATAAAATTCAGCTATTACATAGTTAATATCAAAACCTTTTTCTTCTTTTGACTGATTGTGTGCATATGTAATTTTATTTTGTGTATGCATATCTTTTAAGTATCTCTTACAATCTCCATGGAATATTAATTACAATTTCTTCCTTCCATTTCTGTTTTTTGTTTCCGTCTCTTTAGCTCATTTTGGAAGATTTACTCATATATTTAATAATACTTGTCTCTTCATTCATATTTAACTATGAGGTATGAAAATCCTGATGGAATGGGTTATATTTACTGGTGGGTTTCATTGAGGGAAATATTTATAATTTTAGATTCTTCTCTCACCTCACCAAAGAATATAATCTATAGTTTTTTCTTCTCCAGAACACTTCCATTATCCAGAAAAGGAACCTCTAGAAAAGAGAAGAATAAGAATACTAAAAATGTTCACATGCCATAGCAAAAAGTAAATATACTTTTTATTTATCAAGAGGTGGCAATACCTGCATATGATTTAGAAATAGGTAAATAAACACATCTTTAAAAAAGCTTAATATTGAATGGCTACCCTTAGGGAGTGGAATGGAACAGAGTAGTGGTAGAGTTGTTTTATTAACAAAGCTTTTAACATTATTATACCTATATTGTGATTAAAATTTTTAAATTATTTTTAATCATTCAAATAAATTTTAAAAACTAACCAGATCTAATAACAAAGTAGCAGAAAGAGAAAAAAAGAAAAACAGTTACATCTACAATTGTACCAAAAATAATAAAATGCCTAGAAATAAATTTAACCAAGGAGGTAAAACGACTTGTACTCTGAAAACTATAAAACATTGATGAAAGAAATAAAAAACAACAAAAACAAATGGGACAATATTCTGTACTAATGAACTGAAAAGATAAATATTGTTAAAATGTCCATATTACCCAAAGCAATTTACGAAGTCAAAGCAATGCCTGTCAAAATACCAGCAGCACTTCTACAGAACTAGGACAAATAATACTAAAATTTGTATTGAACCACAAAAGACTCCAGAGCCAAAACAATCTTTAGAAAGTAGAGCAAAGCTGGAAGTATAACAATCCCAGATTTCAAGATACACTACAAAGCTGTAATAACTAGAACAATATGGTACTGGCACAAAAATAGACATGTAGATCAATGGAACAGAATAGGGAACCCAGAAATAAACCCATGCTTATATGGTCAATTAATAATCAACAAAGGAGGCAAGAATATGCAATGGGGAAAAGACAGTTTCTAAAATAAATGGTGCTGGGAAAACTACATGTGAAACTACATGGAAAACTACATGCTGGATAGCTACATGTGAAAGTATGAAACTGGACCACTTTCTTTTTTAAAAAAATATTTTAAACATTTATTTATTTTTGAGAGAAAGACAGAGACAGAGACAGACAGAGCATGAGCAGGGGAGGGACAGAGGGAGACAGGAGACACAGAATCTGAAGCAAGCTCCAGGCTCCAAGCTGTCAGCACAGAGCCCAATGCAGGGCTCAAACCCATGGACTGTGAGATCATGACCTGAGATGAAGTCGAATGCTTAACAGACTGAGCCAGCCAGGTGCCCCAGAAACCGGATCACTTTCTTACACCATACACAAAAATAAATTCAGAGTGTATCAAAGATCTAAATGTGAGACCTAAAACCATAAAAATAATAGAAGAGAGCACAGCAGAAATTTTTTTGACATTAGTCTTTGCAACATTTTTATAAATATGTCTCCTTAGATAAAGGAAACAAAAGCAAAAATAAACTATTGGAACTACATCAAAATGAAAAGGGTTTGCATAGCAAAGGAAGCCATCAACAAAATGAAAATGAAACTTACTAAATGGGGGAAGATATTTGCGAATGATATATCCAGTACGGGGTTAATATCCAAAATATATAAAGTATACAACTCAACTCAAAAAAAAAAAAAACCCAAATACTTATTTAAAAATGGGCAGAGGACCTGAATAGACATTTTTCCAAAGAAGACATATATATCACCAAAAGACTCATGGAAGGTTGCCCCAAATCACTAATCATCAGGAAAATGTAAATCAAAACCACAATGAGATATTACCTTACACCTACCCAAATGGCCAGTATCAAAAAGACAAGAAATAATAAGTGTTGGCAAGGATGTGGAGAAAAAGGAACCCCCTTGCATTGTTGGTGGGAATGTAAGTTGGTGCAACCATTATAGAAGAGAGTATGAAGCTTTCTTATACAATTAAAAAGAGAAATACAGGGGTGCCTGGATGTCTCAGTCGGTTAAGCATCCAACTTCGGCTCAGGTCATGATCTTACGGTTTGTGGGTTTGAACCCAAAGTCAGGCTCTGTGCTGACAGCTCAGAGCCTAGAGCCTGCTTCGGATTCTATATCTTCCTCTTTCTCTGCCCCTCCCCCACTAGTGCTCTGTCTCTCACTGTCTCTCAAAAATAAATAAAACATTGAAATAAATAAATAAACAAACAAACAAATAAAAGTAGAAATACCATATGACCCAGTAATCCCACCTCAGGATATTTACCAAAGGAACATGAAAACACCAATCCAAAAATTAGATGTATACACCCCTATGTTTATTGCAGCATTATTTACAATAGCCAAGATATGAAAATAGCCTAAGTGTCTGTCCATGGATGCATGTCTAAAGAAAATGTGATTTTATGTCCACGCGCATGCGTGCACACGCGTGCACTCACACACACACACACAAAGTGGAATATTACTCAGCCATAAAAATAATAGACTTTGCCATATGTGACAACATAGATANAAAAAAAAAAAAACCCAAATACTTATTTAAAAATGGGCAGAGGACCTGAATAGACATTTTTCCAAAGAAGACATATATATCACCAAAAGACTCATGGAAGGTTGCCCCAAATCACTAATCATCAGGAAAATGTAAATCAAAACCACAATGAGATATTACCTTACACCTACCCAAATGGCCAGTATCAAAAAGACAAGAAATAATAAGTGTTGGCAAGGATGTGGAGAAAAAGGAACCCCCTTGCATTGTTGGTGGGAATGTAAGTTGGTGCAACCATTATAGAAGAGAGTATGAAGCTTTCTTATACAATTAAAAAGAGAAATACAGGGGTGCCTGGATGTCTCAGTCGGTTAAGCATCCAACTTCGGCTCAGGTCATGATCTTACGGTTTGTGGGTTTGAACCCAAAGTCAGGCTCTGTGCTGACAGCTCAGAGCCTAGAGCCTGCTTCGGATTCTATATCTTCCTCTTTCTCTGCCCCTCCCCCACTAGTGCTCTGTCTCTCACTGTCTCTCAAAAATAAATAAAACATTGAAATAAATAAATAAACAAACAAACAAATAAAAGTAGAAATACCATATGACCCAGTAATCCCACCTCAGGATATTTACCAAAGGAAAATGAAAACACCAATCCAAAAATTAGATGTATACACCCCTATGTTTATTGCAGCATTATTTACAATAGCCAAGATATGAAAATAGCCTAAGTGTCTGTCCATGGATGCATGTCTAAAGAAAATGTGATTTTATGTCCACGCGCATGCGTGCACACGCGTGCACTCACACACACACACACAAAGTGGAATATTACTCAGCCATAAAAATAATAGACTTTGCCATATGTGACAACATAGATAGAGCTAAAGGGTATTACGCTAAGTGAAATAAGTCAAACAGAGAAAGACAAATACCCTATGATTTCACTTAGACGTGGAATCTAAAAAATGAAACAAAAAAAGCAGAAAAAGACCTGTAAATGAGAAAACAAACTGGTGGTTGCCAGAGGGGAGAAGGATAGGGAGATGGGGAAATGGGTAAAGTGGGGTGGTAGATACAGGCTTCAAGTTATGGAATGGATGTCATGGGTATGACAGGTAGAGCATAGAGAATATAGTCAATGGTATTGTAGTAGTGTTATGTAATGACAGATGGTGGCTACACTTGTGAGGAGTATAGCATAAATATGGAGTTTTAGAATCACTGTTGTACACCTGAAACTAATGTGACATTGTATGTCAACTATACTTCAATAAAAAATGATTTCATGAAGTAATACTAAAAACATAAAACAGTTACATGCAGAAAAAATCAGATTATGTTACTCCCTTACTTAAATACTTTTCAATGTTTTTCCATTACACTTAATACAATCCATACCCTTGTCTGCAGCCTAGGAGGGCCTGTAGGATCTGACTACTGCCCACTTTGTTCTCATCTCCTGTCCCTCCCCTTTTCAGTCACTATAGTTTTTGCTTGACTGCGTCTTTCTTATTCATCAAATAATCATCTCTCCATAGATGCTGGCTCTGAGTACCATATTCAAATGTCTCCTTTACTTCACACACATTAGGATGGCTACCACACAAATAAAAGAAGGTGTTAGTGAAGATGTGGAGAAATTGGAACGCTTGTGTACTGTTGGTTGGAATGTAAAATGGTATATGGTGGTCCTCAAAAAATCAAATATAGAATTACCATATGACCCAGCATTTCCCTTCTGAATACATACCAAAAAGCAGGGTCCTGAAAGGCTATTTCTACACTCATGTTTATAGCAGCATTATACATAATTACTAAAATGTGCTAGCAGCCTATGTCCAACAACTGATGAATAGATAAGCAAAATGTGGTCTATACAATGGAATATTATTCAACCGTAAAAGGAAGGAAATTCTGACACATGATACAATGTAGATGAACCTTGAGGACACAATGCTAAGTGAAATAAGGCAGTCACAAAAAGACAAATACTATGTAATCCCATTTATACAAAGTACTTAGAATAGTCAAAATCACAGACAGAAAACAAAATGATGGTCCCAAGGGCCGAGGAGAAGTGGAAAATAAAGAGTTCTTATTTAATGGCTATAGAGCTTTAGTTTTACAAATGAAAGAGGTCTGGAGGTGGATGGTGGTGATGGTTGCACAACATTATGGATGTATTCAACGCCACTCAGCTGCACACTAAAAAATGGTTAAGATACTAAATATGTGTTATATATATTTTGCCACAATAAAAAGTTGGGGGATTGGAAATGCAGGAATTGATTCATGAAGGATATTCTATAAAACAATAGCCTATACTATTCAAAATTGTCAATATTATATAAACAACAAAAGGCTACAGAACTGGCTTAGTTGGTTAGGCATCCGACTCTTGATTTTGGCTCAGGAGTCTCACACTGGGCTCTGCACTGACAGGTCAGAGCCTGCTTGGGATTCTCATTCCCTCTCTCACTGCCTCTCTCTCTCTCACTGCCTCTCTCTCTCTCATTCTCTCTCTCTCTCTCTCTCTCTCAAAATAAATAAACTTAGAAAAATAAAAGACAAAAGAAGTAAAAATAAAGATACTGTAAAAGATAGCTTTGGAATATTTGTCAAAATTTGAATATGAACTATATATTAGATAATAGCATCACATCAATTTTAAATTTTCTTAATTTGACTATTTCACTATAGTTATAGAAGAGAATGACCCTGATTCTAGCAGATACACACTGAAATATTTAGGGTAGGGTTGTTATCTCTGCAACTGACTCCCAAATAGTTCAATAATAATAATAATAATGATACAAGTAATAAAAATGACAAGATATATTTGAAAAACAACCAAACAAAACTTCTAAAAATAATACATTGAAAACTGAAATTTAAAAAATGAATGAAGGTGCCTGGGTGGCTCAGTTGGTGGACTGTCCGACCCGATTTCTCCTCAGGTCATGATCCCATGAACTATGAAAATGTAGAGTTTGTCCCTAGCAGATTCTCAATAGAGAAAATTCTGAGTCATATACAATATTCAGAAGGGATTTCTCCCCAGATAATAGGTATGACAAACAAGGAATAAAGAGGATACAAAGTAGTAAATATGTGAATGAATCTAAGAAATATTGATTAAGGTCATGATCAGGTCATGGATTGAACCCTGCATTGGGCCATGCTGAGAAAGAAGACTGCTTATGATTCTCTTCTCTCCCTCTGCCCCTCTCCCCTATTCACATGTGCTCTCCCTGTCTCAAAAATAATTTTAAAAAATGGATGAGTTAACAGAAAATTTAGATATAGCTAAAGAGAGAATTAGTAAACTAGAACTAGCACAAAGAAAAAAAGGATAAGCAATATGAAAAAGCAATTAAGAGACATTCAAACTGGCATAAGGAAGTCTAACATGAGTAGAGTACCTGAAGTGGAGGAAAGGAAGACATGGGCAATTGCCACATTAAAAGAGCTATTCTTGGGGCGCCTGGGTGGCTTAGTCGGTAAAGCGTCTGACTTTCGCTTAGGTCATGATCTCATCGTTCGTGGGTTCGAACCCGTCGGGCTCTTTGCTGACTGCCAGCTCAGAGCCTGGAGCCTGTTTCAGAGTGTGTGACTCCCTCTCTCTCTGACCCTCCCCTGCTCACGCTCTCTCTCTCTCTCTCTCTCTCTCCTAGAAATAAATAAAACATTTTTAAAAAATTTAAAAAAAAAGAGCTATTCTTGAGTATTTTCTAGAACTGATGAAAGGACCAATTCAAAGTTTCATTTGGCCAATAAATCCCATATAGGATAAATAAAAAGAAATTCACACTAAGATACATCATATTGAAATTGCAGAGCACCATAGAAAAAGAGAACATCATTCATAAGCTAGAGGAAAAAGAAGGTTTACATTCAAAGAAGCACCATTTTAATGGAATCTGGTCTCTCAGTGGCAGTAATGGAAGGCAGAAGACAGTGGGATGATGTTTAATGTTCTGGAAGAAAATAACAGCCAAAGTAGAATCTTATAGCCACTGAAAATATCTTTTAAGAATGATGATGAAATAAAGATATTGTCAGACAAACAAAAATGGAGAGTTTGTCCCTAGCAGATTCTCAACAGAGAAAATTCTGAATCATATATGATAGTCAGAAGGGAATTTTTCCCAGATAAAAGTTATGAGAAACAAGAAATAAAGAGTATAGAAGTAATAAATATGTGAATGAATCTAAGAAAATACTGATTAATAAAACTAATAATAGTACCTTAAAGGATGAAAAAATAGATTAAATAAAATGAAAAATAATTTGTAAGTTTTGAAGTAAGAGAATTAAAGTACTCTAAGTTTCTTTTATTATGAAGAAGGAATTAATAACTTATTAAATTTAGACTTTATTATATTAAGCAAATTACAATTTCTAAGGCAACTACAAAATGAAATAACTCTTAAACTACTTAAAGGGGACAATCTTGGTGTGACTAAAACATTTAGTAAATCCAAAATAAGGTAAGAAAGGAGAAAAAATGAAACAGATATGACAAATGGAAAGTACAAAATAAGTTTGCAAAATAAGTTTACAAAATAAGTACAATTGGAAAGTACAAAATAAACTCAAATATGTGCAAATTGTGCCTTTAGAAATGGTGCAATGTCTGTGGCTTAACAATGTAATATTAATTATGTTTCATGTAAGTGAACTAAATGCTCCAGTTAAAAGATAAAGACTTTCAAACTTGATAAAAACAAATTCTGTCTTATGCTATCTATCAGAAACATGTCTTGGAAATATAAGGATTAAGGATACAGAAAACTTGAAAGTTAAATGATTAAATAAGACATGCCAACACATTCTAAAACAAAGAAAACTATAGCTATATTAAAAGTATATATTTTTATGTCTGGGTGGCTCAGCCAGTTAAGTATCTAACTCTTGATATTGGCTCAGGTCAGGATCTCACAGTTTGTGGGTTCAAGCCCCGTGTCGGGCTCTGTGCTGACAGCTCAGAGCCTGGAGCCTGCTTCAGATTCTGTTTCCATCTCTCTCTGCCCCTCCCCTACTCATGCTCTGTTTCTCTCTGTCTCAATAATAAATAAACATGAAAAACTTTAAAAAAAAGAAAATATTTTCAGAAAATAGAAAATAGAGTTTCCCAACTCTTGAGACTAGTATAAACTTGATACTAAAATATGGCAAAAACAATACTTGAAAAGAAAGTTACAGGTGACCTCACTCATGAACACAGATGCAAAGCTCCAAACCCAAATGACTGTAAACTGAATCTAGTAGCATGTAAAAGGACAACACATTATGGCTGAGTTGCTTATATCCTAGGAATTCAAGGTTGGTTTTACATTAGAAAATCAACAAATATAGTCCACTGTATTACCATTATTAAAAAGAAAATCATAACGTTTTCTCAGTAGATAAAGAAAAAGCATTTAGTAAAATTTAACATACATTCATGATTAAAAAACAGTGAAAATGAAAGGGAACTTCTATGATGAAGGTTATCTTCAAAAATCATGCAAAAGAGTGATGTCAGCATCATGACACTGTGAGTTTTGCTTTTTTTCCTCTCCCTTTTTTATTTATAATCAATTGGACATCCACAACTGAAGGAAAGTGCCTGTGCACGGCACACCAGGACACCTGAGAGATCCATCCATCTGTGCACTTCACGGTGGGTGGATTGGACTGGGGAAGAGGCTGGGAAGAAAAGGACTGGTGGCANCAGGTCTGACAGTTGACCATCATGATGTTTTTGTCAGAGGAGGTGGAGGGTGAGTGGGGTGCCAGCCTGGCTATGTGCACTATAGCTGGAGGAACCCATTGCTCAGGAGACGTTGCACTGACTTTGGGGGAAAGTAGGCAGACAAAGAGAACTAAAAGTAAATGTCTCCTGCTGTGTGGCAAAAGGACCACCCATCGAACTCTGAACCCTCCCCCCCACACCTTGAGGATCCCTTTACTTGACTGTGGGCATACCCAAAGCCCCATGTGCTAAGTATATACCTCCCCCCAGTTGACCACCACCCTTTTTCTTTTTGCCACCAGCTTTACTTTTAATGTGCAGGCTCTCAACTTCAGGGGCTGACAATTTTCTAGCATCCAAACCCGAAGACATGGCATATTGTCATCTAACCGATAAAAAAGTAAAATGACTATTGTGAAGAAATTCAATAAGCTACAAGAAAGCTCAGAAATTAATACAGTACAATAATATCAGGAATAAAATTAACAAATAGAAGGAATATTTTACCAAAGAGATTAAAAGTCTGAAAAAAAAAAAAACCCAAATCTTGGACCTGAAGAACTCAAAAAATGAGATAAAGAATATATCAGAATGCATTGGAAATAGAGCAGATCAGATGGAAGAGAGAGTTAGCAATCCAGAAGATAGAAATCTGGATATGATTCAGGTGGAAAACGAGAGAGACCTAGGATTTCTATAAAAGCTATCAGATTGCATTAGAAAACCTAACATGAGAGTAATGGGAATTCCAGAAGGAGAAGAGATAGAAAAGGGGGGCAGAGATTTTATTTATAGAAATAGCTGAGACCTTCTTAAACCTGGGGGATATACACATCCAAGAAGTTAATAGAGCATTCAACACAAAAAGGCCTTTTTCCAAGACACAATTTGTTGAAACTATCTAAAATCAATGATAAAGAAATTTAAAGGCAGCTAGAGAAAAAAGGACAGCAGGCTTCGTAGAAACCCCTATTAAGGTATCGGCAGATTTCTCAACAGAAACTCTACAGGCTGGGAGAGAGTGGAATAACATATTCAAAATATTGAAAGATAAAAGCTACCAGGCAAGAATACTGTATCTGGCAAAACTATCCTTCAGATATGAAGGAGAAATAAAGGCTTTCCCAAACAAACAAAAGCTGAGAAAGTTCACCACCATTACTTAACCACCAGTACTTAAAAGGATCTCTTCAAGTTCAAGTACCCTTCAAGTACATAAAACTCTAATTAAGGTAATAAACAGTCAGAATTAGATGTAACTCTTTTAGAATAGTATATTACATTCTTAACTATACCATAAAGTTTAAAGGAAAAGATTATTAAAAATAACTACAGCAGCTAGAACTTGGTAATGAAATCATAGTATAAAAAGAGATAATTTGTGACATCAAAACATAACGGAGGAAGAGTAAAAGAGGAATCTTTAGAGGCTAATAAAGGAAAATTGCGATCATAAAAAGGAATATTTTATCTATGAGCTGTTTTATGTAAACATTGTGGTGACCACAAAGCAAAAATCTAGAGCAGAGACACAAAATATCAAAAAAAGGGGAGACTGAAAAAATCACCATGGAATACCACCAACTTTCAAAGGTAAGCAGAAGCAGAAGAGAAAAAAACAGCCAAGAGATAAAATAACCAGAAGGTGAATGATAAAATGGCAGTAGTAAATCTGTTCATATAGAAAGTCACTCTAAGTATAAATGGATTGAATTCACCAATCGAAAGGCACATAGTGGCTAGATGGCTTAAAAAACTAGATCCAACTACATGCTGGCTATAGGAAACATTTCAGCTCTAAAGACACACACAGTTTCAAAGTGAAAGATTGGAAGATGATAGTCTAAGCAAATGGAAACCAAAAAAAGGGGGATATATCTGTACTTATATCAGATGAAATAGACTTCAAGCCAAAAAGGGTAATGAGACAAAGAAGAATTGGAATAATTAACATTGTTAAAATGGCCATAATATTCAAAGCCATCTAAAGTTTCAATATAATCTCCATCAAAATGCAAAAGGCATTTTTCNAAGAGATCTTAAGCAGGAAAAAAAAAAAAAAAAGCCCGAAGTATCATGCTTCCAGATTTCAAATCTGCTATAAAGTCATAGTAATAAAAACAGTGTAGTACTGGCACAAAAATAGACACATTGACCTATGGAACAAAATAAAGAGCCTGGAATGAAATCTCAGTATGTATGGCCAACTAATATTTGACAGAGGAGGCAAGAATACCCAATGGGGAAAGGATAGTCTCTTCAACAAATGGTGCTGGGAAAACTGGAGAAACACATGCAGAACAATGAAATTGGACCTCTATCTCACACCACTCACAAGAATTAACTTGAAATGAGTCAAAGACTTAAACGTAAGGCTTGATGTCATAAAACTCCTAGAAGAAAACAGAGGGAATTATCTCATTGATATTGGTCATGGTGATGATATTTAACATGATGCCAGAAGCACAAACAACAAAAGCAAAAATCAAAATTTGGTACTACACCAAAATCAAAAGCTTCTGCACAGGAAAAGAAACAATTAACAAAAATGAAAAGACACACTATAGAATGGGAGAAAAAATTACAAAACATATGTTATATAAGGTGTTAATTTCTTTTTTTCTTAAATACAAGTTAATTAATATATAGCGTAGTAATGATTTCAGGAGTAGAATTCCCGAAGAGGATATAAAATGACCAACATACATGAAAGATTTTTTAATATCACTAATCATCAGGAAAATGCAAATCAAAACCACAATAAGGTATCACCTCACACTTGTTAGAATGGCTATCATTGAGAAGACAATAAACAACAATGCTGGTGAGGATATGGTGAAAAGAGAACCCTTACACATTATTGTTGGGAATGTAAATTGGCCCAGCCACTATGGAAAACAACATGGAGTTTCCTCGAAAAATTAATAATAGATCTGCCATATAATCTAGCAATTTCACTTCTGAGTATATACCAAAAGGAAATGAAAACAGGATTTTGAAGAGATGTAGATAACTTACATGCTTATTTCAGCATTATTCACAATAGCCACAAGATGAAAACAATCCAAATGCCCATCAACAGATGAATGGATAAAAAAGGTGTGGTACCTATACACAATGGAATATTTATTATTCAGCTATAAGAAAAGAGGCTATGGATGGACATCAATCACATTATGCTAAGCAAGGTAAGTCAGACAGAGAAAAAAAAATACTGTATTATATCACCTGTATGTGGAATCTAAAAAACTTAAACCTATAAAAAAGAGAATAAAATGGAGGCTACCAAGGAATTCATTGGGGGGAAGGGGAGAGATTAGAGTGATAGTATCTAAAGGTACAAACTTGTAAGGCAAAGTAAATAAGCCATAGAGGTCTAATGCACAGTATAAGGAATATAGACAATAATTGTGTACTATATGTGATGTGATGTGATAAATACTGCTATATGGGCAATCATATTGCAATATATAAATGTACTAAAGTAACATGCTGTACACCTTAAACTTATACATGTCAAATTTATTCAGTAAAAATGAAAACAAACAAAATTATACAGCAAATGTCATGCTTAATGGTGATATTTTGAGATCAGCCCAAGACCAAGATTCTATCGTCACCTCTACTTGATATTGTAGTGTGTTCTAAGCCAAGAAAGTAAGAAAGTAAAAAGAAATAATTTGTGGAAAATTTGGAAAATAATATGCTTATATAATAGAAAATTCTAATGTTTTAATGTTTAGTTATTTTTTGAGAGACAGAGAGAGAAGGAGCAGGGGAGGGGCAGAGAGAGGGAGACAGAATTTGAAGCAGACTCTAGGCCCGACATGGGACTTGAACTCACAGACCAAGAGATCATGAGCTGAGCCAAAGTTGGACACTCAACCAGCTGAGTCACCCAGGAGCCCCTCCCTAGAAAATTCAAATTAAAACTAAATATATATTATTATTAGTCTTAATAAGAGAGATGAACAAGTTTGCTGAATATAAAAAAGTCAATTGTAATTCTATATACCAGAAACAAAAAATTGGGAAATGAAAAAAAGATGACATATAAAATAGCAACAAAATATATGATATGTCTAGGAAGAAAATTGAATAAAAATGTTATGTATAAAATTATAAAACTTTATTGAGAGATATCAAAGATGACATAAATTGAGAAATATAACAATTTTATGTATTATGAGTATTGTAAATACATCAGCTTTCCTAAATTAAGCTATAGATTAATAGAATTTATAATATAATCTAATAATCCTTAAATTAATTATATAACTTATATAATTATTAATTATATTTAACTATAGATTCAATATATTTATAGTACATTATTTATAATAATAATAATAGTTTAAGTTGTTCTTGAACATGGCAAACACCCTAAAGTTTATATGGAACTTGAAAGGGCTNATTAGTGCTGTAAGATGTCAAGACTTAATATAACACTCTAATCATTATGAAGAAGATATGATATTGGCTCAGGGATAGACACATAGATCAATGGATCATAAAGAGTGCACAGAAATAAACTTATACACATATGGACACTTGATGTATGATACAGTTGGCATTACAAAGAAGTGATGAAAAGATGGATTTTTCATTAACTGTTGCTGAAACAATTGGGATTTCTATGGGAAAAAATTGAAAATGGTCCTGTATCCTACATGACACACAAAAATCACTAATAGGCAAAATTATGATGCTTTTAAATAGAGAAGAAGATCTTCAAGACCCAGGAAAAAGAATTTCTTAAATATTACATAAAAGCTATTTAGTCATAAAGGAAAAGATTAATGAGTAGGACAAGATTAAAATTAAGAACTTCTCATCATCAAAAGACACCATCCACATCATCAAAAGGCCAGAGACCAGGAGACATTTACAATGGATATAACTGACAAGGGGCTTATATCAAACATACATATATTTTCAGATGCCTACCAATCAATGAGAAAAAGACAAGTAACTCAGAAAAATGCACACAGTATTTGAACAGGCAGCTATTCAAAGAGGAATTCCAAGTGTCTAATGAACATGTCAAAGGTGTTTAGTATCATTTGTATTCATAGAAATGCACCTTAAAGCCACAATGAGACCCCCTTACAGACCTATCAGACTGGCCAAAATTATGAAATCTAAAATAAGTTTGGGAGGAGCTGTGGAGACTATTTTCATGCACAATACCAGAAAAGTTGCCTGGCATAAAATCAGGAATTTACTGTAATGGAAGAATCCAGGTATTCTGAGGAGTGCTGGTAGGTGCACTTGCTCACATCCCACGTTGGTGATGTGATGAGAGGCAGCGTAATTAATTCTGGCTTTTGCCAGTCTCCGTGCTAAATTGTTCAGCTACCATTTAGTGGAGGTAACAGCTGTCATATTGCTTTAATAGTTTCCTTCCTCTGATGTGAAATGAGGAATTTATTCTGTGGGAATGCATAAGGGTTGGCAAAACTCCTAATGGCATCCTTCAGTTTTAGCCTCCAGTGGCTCTTACATTGGGATGAATTATGTAGAAAGCAGTTAAAGAGAAGGAATTATCAATCATATGAGCCTCTCTCTCTCAAGGAAACATACCATTTTCTTTCCTTCTAAAGACTGTGATGGCGGTCTTTTTTTTTTTCTTTTTTAAGTCTGCTTAGTTTAAAACCTGCACACTTCACCTTCTTCAGGAACCTCTCCTAAGCTGATATCTCACTGCCAGCTGGTTTCTGATTCTTTTCACTTTCTATTTTGTTTTACTATTGTAGGCATAAATGTTTTGGCTCCTTCACAACATCTCTTGGAAAGCAGGATGCTTGTCAGATACATTTTTTAGTTCCCCAGAATGTCTTTACCAGTTTCTTGCATATCGTAGATGCTTAGTAAATGTATTTTTTTCATCTCACATAAAAAAAATCAGTCTGCCAGTCTGGTGTTGGAAAAGTAGTTCCATAAAGTCATGAGAGATCTAGGTTGCTTTTAAATTTCTGCTCTGCATTCTTTAGTATGTTGTTTCCAACTTCAAGTTCACAAAATGTCTACTAGAATTCCTGCTAGCATGTTGCATTGTGGGAGAATTAGAAAAAGATAAACAGTCTCTCCCTTCAAAGAGTTTTAGACAACACCAACCAAAGTCTTCTGCTTAAACTTCACTGAATACCCCCTTAAACTGTAATGGAGGCTAGGAAGTGAAGTTTTTTAGTTTGGCACACTGTCGCTCTGAACACAGTCTGAGTTATGTTACTAAAGAAGTACGGGAGAGAAGATATTGGGTAAGCACCTGCAACCTTTTCCACAAAGGTCCTAATTATTCGCCAGAAAGTATTAACATTTTTTAAAACAATTATTGTTTCTTCAAGATTTTTAAATTTCTCTTCTAAGTCTATAGGGAAATTATTGAAATTTATCCAGAATTTAGCTTTCCTATGCAGGGTTTTAATGTAATACAATCTACTCAATATCCTCCCTTCAACAAATGAGCTTTGTTTCCCATATCCCTAAGTAGGTATGACACCATCTGGTGTTTTTGGCTTTTGACCCAGAGCCACGTCTGGCATTATCAGACTAATCAAGAGGTGGGAGGGAATGGGTCAGGAATGGGTTAGTGACACAAGTCATTTGATAATAAAAACTTATTGGTTATAACATTTGCTCCTTGCACAATAAAATATCTACTGCAGTATTTTCATAAAATTCTGTTATGCTAATCATCAACAACTGACAGCTCGGGGTGTGAGTCTAATTGACAGATAGATGCTATAGGTGATATAAAATATTAAGTTTCATAAAGACAACCAAAGAGACAGTGAAGGAAACATTAAAAAAATTTTTAATGTTTATTCAGTTTTGAGAGACAGAGAGACACAGAATACAAGTGGGGGTGGAGCAGAGAGAGGGAGACACAGAATCCAAAGCAGACTCCAAACTCAGTCTGAGCTGTGAGCACAGAGCCAGGCTGGAACCCACGAACTGTGAGATCATGACCTGAGACGTTTAACCAACTAAGCCAACCAGGCACCCCACAGAAACATTTATTTTAGCCTACATTTTCCAAATATGTTCAATTTCTCCAAAAATAATAATATATATAAATAATAATTACAAAATTCTCCCAAATAATTTCGATTACTGAGGTACAAGTGATGAAAGACAATAATTGATCTACTTAATCATCCATTCCATTCAATCAAAATATACTATTTTCTAGGCACTCTGCTAGCTGCTAGAAGCCTAAATGAAAAATTTTTAAATGTAGGCTGAAAGGCCAAAATGGACAACAGAAAACTGAGATGGGTAATTTGAAATCAGCTCCCATAGGCTAGTAAATCCGGAAAATTAACAGCAGAAACTAGGTTTGAACATTTTGTAATTCTCTTCTAGCCACATGAAATTAAATTATAAATTCTCAAGAGATTCAGGCATAGGTTTTTAATATGGGATTTTGTCATATGCAAATTTACAATATTAACAAATAAAAAAAATAAACAGAGTCACTCACTTATATGGCCTAATAAGAAATAAGGTGTCCTAGGGGCGCCTGGGTGGCTTAGTCGGTTAAGCATCCGACTTTCGCTTAGGTCATGATCCCGCGGTTCGTGGGTTCGAGCCCCGCGTCGGGCTCTGTGCTGACTGCCAGCTCAGAGCCTGGAGCCTGTTTCAGTCTGTGACTCCCTCTCTCTCTGACCCTCCCCTGCTCACGCTGTCTCTCTCTCTCTCTCCTAGAAATAAATAAAACATTAAAAAAAAAAAGAAAGAAATAAGGTGTCCTAGAAGTCAACTAATCTGTTTGAAAGATAAGTTTTAATGGGTTATAGCTGAGTATGCGGCTAAACATTCTTTCAGGATATTTTTAGCACTAGTGCAGGAATTCACATAAGAGTTACAGAAAATGAAATTTAAAACCAAGACCTAGAAAGGACTCATTAATTTAAAGGACTCAGAAATTTAAATAATAATTTTTGTAATCACTGAATTGTCAGAAATTGATATTGGTTAATTTTAATTGACTAACTGATACAATTGACCAAACCTCAGCTGAAAGTCATGAATTTGGAGACTGCTTATAAAGACATCCAGCCCAGAGCCATGGGGGTCTACTGCCCCATGGGTGGCTGGTGTGTTGCATTTGGAGTTCAGGCCACTGTCCTGAGCTTTTGACCTTGGGACATCAGTTGGCTTGACATGCTTGTTTTGTTCCCCTTGGTTGGATGAATAATTTATAATCTCTAAAACTCCATGTACTCTTACATAAGCTATGTTTAAATATAACCATTATGATGTCCTGTACACATTCTGTTAATTTTTTAAATGATTATGAAAGGCTTAAAAGAATTTTATCTATAAAATTTATAGGGGTGATAATTTAATAGATTGTCAAGAGTAGTTTAAATTCTTGGGAAGCTTTTGGGTTTTTTTGTCATCTTCCCTTGGTGTATTTGAAATGTCTGAGAGAATCAATTATCTTAAAATTGTACTTTGAAATAGCCAAGGGAATTTGATTAAATATATAAATATATTAAATGTATGAGTTAACGCAAAAAGGACAAATGAAAATGATAGTCCTTTTTTTGATTAAAATAATAATTTTTAAGCTTATTTATTTATTTTGAGAGAGAGCACACGATTGAGTGAGGGAGGGGCAGAGACAGAAGGCAAGAAAGAATCCCAAGCAGGCTCTGCATTGTCAGACAATGCACTGACAATGCAGGCACTGACAATGCAGAGTCTGCTGAGGGCCTCCAACTCACAGACTAGGAGATCATGACCTCAACCAAAGTCAGACACTTAACCAACTAAAATTGTAAAATTTCTAAATAAATTAAGAGTGTAAGTTAAGCTTAAATGCTTAAGGGAAACAAGATTTTTACCTTTGTAACTAGAATCATATAGTATAGATTAAAACAAGTAATTATAAGGATTTCTTTTTGTGCACAAAACCCCAACTTGGATAGTAAAAGCTGCAACTCAGAATTAACCAATAACAAAAGTGGGAATGTGGGCTGTGAATCAGTCTCTAGGATGCTTTAAGAAAGATCTGCATTCCTAACCAGGGCCAGTGAGATTCCACCCACACTCTGCCTCCCCATTCATACACAGCACACAAACTGACAGAAGAATAATGCACCAGAGGATTGCTCCTTGTAGAAGGAAAACCTGCCTAGAGAAGGGATCCATGTTTGGGGGCTGGAATCAGAGCAAGAGGCCAAGCAAAGCTTAAGATAACTCCAAAAATGGACATTAAAGTGGACAAAAAGAATAAGACCACTTAAGTACTCCATTTCCAGAATAAAAACCTCTTAATTTTGACATGTGGAGTTTCCAGGCCATCTACCTTCACCATACCCACCATCCTCAAAGACATTACCTTTGCCCCTTGGTACAGAGGCCACATTTAGGCCTCCTGGTGATGGGGAGGCCTTTGGGGAGTTGCAACTCCCTTTACTAATCATACTGATTTTTCATTCATAATGATGAACTGACTCAGGAATTACTAGACACTGGATGAAAATCAGCAGCATTAAAACAACCAAGGTGATGAAAGCATTATGCTAAGTGAAGGAAGCCAAACACAAACAAATATTGTACGATTTCAGTTATATAAGGCTCCCAGAGTAGTCCACACCCAGCCTGGTTCGAGGCTCAGGATTGAGAGAAGTTCATACAAGCCTAAGAATCCTGCCACAAGAGAAGTACCTGGGTGGCTCAGTCACTTGTGCGTTTGACTTCCATTTAGGTCATGATCTCGTGGTTCATGAGTTTGAGCCCCATATCAGGCTCACTACTGTCAGTGTGGAGACACTTTGGATCCTCTGTCCTCCTCTCTCTCTGCATCTCCCCCACTCATGCATTCTCTTTCAAAAATAAAATAAACATAAAGAATTCTGCCACAAGAGGGAGCAAGAGGTGTGGAACAGGTATATCCATAGAAGATCTGAAAAGCTGTAGAATCTCTAACAGAGCTAATGGAAGTTATTTCCCAAAGTCAGCTAGTAAAGACTGAAGGAAGTGACTGCTACTTCAAATGCTAAAACAGCAACACAAGAGGTCAAAGAACATGAAAAATCAAGGAAACATTATACCACCAAAGGATCACAATAATCTGCCTGTTACTTAGCCCAAAGACATGGAGATCTGCAATTTACCTGATAAAAATTTCAAAATAGCTGTTTTAAGGAAACTGAATGAGCAACAAGAGAACACAGACATTTCAAAGAAATCAGGAAACAATACACAAACAAAATGAGAATCTTCACAAATTGTTAGAAATCATAAAAAAGAACGAAATAGAAATTGTGGAGTTGAAGAAAACAATGTAATGACATGTGCAATAGAGAACATTAATAACAAAGTAGATCAAAGGGAGAAAGAATCTGTGGGTTAGAACACAGAACCTTTGAAATTAAACAGAGAAGAACAAAGAACAAAGAAAGAAAAAGAGGAAACAAAGCCTATGTGATCTGTATTATACCATCAGAAGAAACAATCTGAGAATTACTGGAATTTCAGAAGAAGAGAGGGAGAAGGGTCCAGATAGCTCATTTAAAGAAATAATAACTGAGAACTTCCCAAATCTGGTAAGAGATTTGGATATCCAAGTTCATGAAACTCATAGGTCCATTCCAAAACTCGAAGTAAAGAGATCTTTTCCAAGATACATTACATAAAACTGTCAAAAATAGAAGACAAAGAGAATCTTAAAAGCAGCAAGAAAAAGAAACTTGTAACTTATAAGGGAACTCCCATAAAGCTATCAGCAGATTTCTCAGCAGAGACCTTACAGGTTAGGAGAGAGTGGGTGATATATTCAAAGTGCTAAAAGAAAAAAAACTGCTGGGACCCCTGGGTGGCTCAATTGGTTAAATGCCCGACCCTTGATCTCAGCTCAAGTCATGATCTCATAGTTTGTGAGTTTTGTGCTGATAGCACAGAGCCTGCTTGGGGTTCCATCTCTCTTTCTCTCTGCCCCTCCCCCACTTGTGCTCCCTTTCATGCTCAGAATAAATAAACATTTATTTAAAAAAAAATTTATGTTTTATTTATTTCTGAGGGAGAGACACACAGCAGGAGGAGGGGAGGGTCGGAGAGAGAGGGAGACACAGAATCCAAAACCGGCTTCCGACTCTGAGCTGTCAGCACAGAGCCCAACACGGGGCTTGAACCCATGAACCCTAAGATCATGACCTGAGCCGAAGTCGGACACTTAACCAACTGAGCCACCCAGGCGCCCCAAATAAACTTCTAAAAATCTGCCAAGAATACTCTATCAGCAAAGTGTTCTTCAGAAAGGAAGGAGAGATACTTTCCCAGACAAACTAAAGCTGGAGGAGTTATCATCACCAGACCTGCCTTTCAAGAAATGCTGAAAGAAGTTCTTCAAGCTGAAATGAAAGGGTACTAATGACTAACATGAAAATATATGAAAATATACAGTACACTGATAAAGATAAGTATATAGCCAAATTCAGAATACTAACAACCTTTTTTTTAAATGTCTTATTTATTTCTAGGAGAGAGAGAGAGAGAGACAGCGTGAGCAGGGGAGGGTGAGAGAGAGAGGGAGTCACAGACTGAAACAGGCTCCAGGCTCTGAGCTGGCAGCCAGCACAGAGCCCGACACGGGGCTCGAACCCACGAACCGCCAGATCATGACGTAAGGGAAAGTCGGACGCTTTACCGACTAAGCCACCCAGGCGCCCCCAAATTCAGAATACTCTAATACTATGATAGGGGGTGTGTTAAACACTGCACTCTGGTACAAAGGTCAAGAGGCGTTATAGAGGCAGAGCCCGCCCTGAGCAGAGAGATTATGACCAACAGGCTACCTCCCTGGGAAGTACACTTAGAATTTCAGCATCAAGCCTCTGTAGCTTGAGCTGTGTCTGTGAGCATCTGCTTTATCCAGATTTTTTTTGTGCATTCATTAGTAAGATATGTCCTAAGGTATCATAAATGCCTTTTTGTGGTCTGAGAATGCTCTAAAATTTTCCATATAAATTAATGGCAATTGCTTTTTTGCTTTATACCATTTCAGCTTATGAAAGTTTTCATAGAAATGCTCTACTTTCAGATAGTGGGGGAAATCTGTACCTACATAAATTAAATAAATACGAAGACCTGAAGGGAGAAATAGACTAAAATACAAAAATAGAAAGGGACTTCATAACCTATTTTCAACAATTGATAGGTCATTCAGACAGAAAATTAATTAAAAAAAAAAGTTGGACTTGAACTATACTTTAGGTCAAATGAACCTAACACACATTTACAGAACATTTCATCCAATAGCAGCAGAATACACATCCTTCTCAAGTATATATGGAACATTCTTCAAGATGGATAACATGAAAGGTCACAAAAACTCTTATCAAATCTAAGGAGATGGCAATAATACCAGGTAACATTTCTTACCAAAGTGGCATGAAACTAAAAATTAATAGCAGGAAGAAAACTGGAAAACTCACAAATAGATGGAAATTAAACAGATGCTCCTAAACAATCAATGCATCAAAGAAGAAGTGAAAAGTATCTTGAGAAAAACAAAAATGGAAACACAACATACTAACACTTATAGGATGTAATGAAAGCAGTCCAAAGAGGGAGGTTCATAGGAATAGATACACTTAAAAAACTTAAATAAACAACATAACTTTACACTTTAGGTAATTAGAAAAAGGAGAACAAATTAAGCTCAAAGTTAGCAGAAGGAAGGAAATAACACAGATCACAGAGGAACTAAATGAAATAGAGACTAAAAAGACAATGGAAAAGGTCAATAAAACCAAAAGCTGGCTCTTTGGGAGGAAAAAGTGACGAATCTTTAGCTAGACTCAGAAAAAAAGAGGAAAACTCAAAATCACAAATGAAAGTACAGACATTACAGCTGACACCACTGAAATACAAAAGATCATAAGAGACTACTCTGAACAATTATGCACTGACAAATTGGATAACTGAGAATAAATGGATAAATCCCCAGAAACATACAACCTACCAAAACTGAATCATGAAGAAATGCAAAATCTTAACAGACCAATAACACGTAAGGAGATTGAATCAGAAATTAGAAAAACTCCCAAATTCATTTACAAGGCTAGTATTATCTTGATACTGAACCCAAATAAAGATAAAAGAAAAGAAAACTATAGGCCAACATCCCCAATGAATATAGATGTAAAAATTCTTAAGAAAATACTAGCAAACTGAATTCAGCAGTACATAAAAAGGATCATTGCCATGATCAAGTTGTATTTATCTCTGAGATGCAAAGGTACTTCAACATACGTGAATCAATAAATGTGATATATCACATTAAAGGAAAAAGATCAAAATCCTATGATTATTCAATAAATGCAGAAAAAGTATTTGAAAAAAATTGAATATTCATTCATGATTAAAAATGTAACAAATTGGGTTGTTTAAGTGTCCAACTCTTGATTTCAACTCAGGTCATGATCTTACAGTTATGAGATCGAGTCCTGTGTTGAGCTCTGCACTGGGCATGCAGCCTGCTTAAGATCTTCTCTCCCTCTTTCTCTGCCTCCCTCCTGCTTATACTTTCTTTCTCTATACCACCCCCCAAATTTTTTTTAAAAACCTCAACAAATTGGATATAAAGGAACATACTTCAACATAATAAATGCCATATATGACAAGCTAACAACTGACGTCGTACTTAATGTTGAAAAGTTAAAAGATTTTCCTCCCAGATCAAGAAGAAAACAAAGATGCCCACTCTCATTGTTTCTATTTATTTTTACTTTTTTTATGTTTTTTAAATTTATTTCTGAGAGAGAGAGAGAGAGAGAGGGAGGGAGGGAGAGAGACAACATGAGCAGGGGAGGGTCAGAGAGAGAGGGAGATACAGAACCCGAAACAGGTTCTGAGGTAGCTGTCAGCACAAAGCCCAAAGCGGGGCCAGAACCCATGAACCATGAGATCATGACCTGAGCTGAAGTCGGATGCTTAAACGACTGAGCGACACAGACACCCCTCATCGTTCCTATTTAATATAGTACTGGAAGTCTGAGACAGAGTAATTAGGCAAGAAAAAGAAATAAAATGCATCCAAATTAGAAAGGAAGAAGTAAATTGTCTCTGTTTATAGATGATATGATTTTAATATTTGGAAAATCCTAAAGACTCCACCAAAAAATTATGAGAACTAATCAACAAATTCAGTAAGGTGGCAGAATACAAAATCAACATATGGAAATCAGTAGCATTTTCTTTAGAGTCATGTTTCATCAGATATGTGCTGGAAAGCATTATTGGTTGTGTGAAATTTCCATTGCTTTACCAGATAGTAGCCCAATGTACTTGCCTTGAAAATTAGATAAGGGTCACCTGAGTGGCTCAGTCGGTTAAGTGTCTGATTTTGGTTCAGGTCATGATCTCACCGTTTGTGAGTCTGAGTCCCATGTGGGGCTCTGTGCTCATACCTGAGAGCCTGGAGCCTGCTTCAATATCTGAGTCTCCCAATCTCTCTCTGACCCTCCCCCACTCTTACCCTCTCTCTCAAAAATGAATAAACATAAAAAAAAGTTTTTAAGAAAATTAGATAAAAACGTTGTTGGATCATGTCATTATTTGTCAAATTTTTATAAAATTTTTATAACTGGGGGTTATTGGAGGAATAGACTGCCAGTCCAAAGAACCCCAATTTTCAGAAATTCATCTTTGTACTTCCTATTTTTTTTATTTATGGCAGTTATTTGAACTCTCTACACTGGCAGATATAGTCTGAACATACACTGATTCACATTCTAAATTTACACTGGAGTATAATTTAAACTCCATAGTTAAGAGTCTGTTTCTTGGCTTGCCTCTCTCTCTTTTACCCCATACTCATTTGTTTTGTTTCTTAAATTCCACATGTGAGTGAAATCAGATGGTACTTTTCTTTCTCTGATTGACTTATTTCACTTAGCTTAATACTCTTTAACTCTATCTATGTTGTTGCAAATGGGAAGATTTCATTCTTTTTTATGGCTGAGTAATATTCCATCGTGTGTGTGTGTGTGTGTGTGTGTGTGTGTGTGTGTGTGTGTATCACATCTTCTTTACATTTTTTATATATATACATATATATTTCTATTTGAACACTACTTTTAAGATTTTATGAGCAGCTCTGAGCCATTGATTTACTTGGACAATTAGGGTTGATTTACAACAAATTATGCTGATAAGAAAATCATGCCTGGGTGGCTCAGTCGGTTAAGTGTCTGACTTCGGCTCAGGGCATGATCTCATGGTTCGTGGGTTCGAGCCTCATGTTGGGCTTTGTGCTGACTGCCAGCTCAGAGCATGGAGCCTGTTTCAGATTCTGTATCTCCCTCTCTCTCTGACCCTCCCCTGCTCATGCTGTCTCTCTTTCTCTCAGAAATAAACATTTTAAAAAACATGTAAAAATGGTTAATGTAAAAAATAGTGTAGTGAGATGAACTGACTGTTAATGAGACAAATGACCCAATGAAGAAATAACAAAAGAATGAACAAGAGATGCTTGTTTTTGGATACCAGTCATCAAAGTGATCTTGTGGTGCCTGCAAGGAAGGAGAAACGTACCAAAAGCCCTGCAGCACGATGATTGGGAGCTCATCATCTTTAGGAATACATTTAGAGTCTTGCTAATAGATATAAAATTTTCTTCCAATATGGATTTAAATTAAAGTTTGCAAATGCATGCCCTGAAGGCTGTATTGGGTCACAGATATCTTTGTTTGATCTATGTAGTATTTTAAAAATTGTGTAATTTCATATAAAATTCTGGCACCTTTCAAACAAACAGAAATCATTCCCTCATGTCAATCACTGGAGCTGAGTAGAAGTTGCTCTTCCTACATAGGACTTGCATGCTCCATTTGCCAGTTAGCATCACTTCTTATCTTGAAACACTTGGCTTGCTTTATGCTCTAACGTTATCTACCTGGTTTCTGCAAGCACTTGCGTTCGTAGCTGGTGGCTATTCTCTTCCCAAAAGGGGAAAATAGATCATCTAGTAAAGGAGCCAGAAGACTGGGCTCTTGTTGATGGAAAAACTGAAAAGGACATTCAAGGTCAGGATCCCCATTTATGATGATCGTGACATTAAAGTGCACAGAGTCTCTACAGCAATGACAGACATAAAGCTAGACTTTCTCTTGATGTAGGGCTCAGAGAGGCCCAAAGAGCTACACCTCTTTTTTGGAAATGTACGGAGATTTCAATTGCTAGGAAGAAAAAAGTGGAGTTTTTGGATGGAAAGACTTTTTTAAAGGAGGAGTTTGTTTGTTGCAGGCATAAATCTGTGGATAGATAAAATGTTGTCAGGACTAGATGGAGCCCTAAGTAGAATCATAGGTTATTTAAAAATTTTTCTAAATCAAAACATGTGCTGATGACTATACCATTTTTTCTTTTATTAAACATTTTGCAAAGTTTACAAAGAACTTTAAATCTAGACCTAAGAGTATAGTTGCTGAGTCATTAGATGTGCACATCTCTGACTCTGATAGAAAGTTCCAAATTATTCTCCCTACAGTTCCACTAGAGTGAACCTTACACATAGTTCTATAGTCAACTGGTACTTGTTAATATGAGGCTATGTACCTGTTACCAATCTGATGATTATGAAATGATACCTCATTGTGGTTTTAACTTGCATTTTCTGGTGGCGACTGGGTGGCTCAGTTAGTTGAGTGTCTGACTCTTTATTTCAGTTCAGGTCATGATTTCATGGCCATGGGATTGAGCCCAGTGTTCAGCTCTGCATTAGACTCCATGCTGGGCAATGGAGTCTGCTTAAGCTTCTCAATCTCTCTCTCTCTCTCTCTCTCTCTCCCCCCCCCTTTCTCTCTCTCCCCCCGTCTGCCCCTCCCCAGGTCACATGCACATGCATGTGCATGCACACACCCATGCACAAGCGCTCTCTTTCTCTCTCAAAAACAACAACAAATAAACAAAACTTTGCATTTTCCTGATTATTAGCAGAATTGAGCCTTTCCTATTTTCTCTTTTGTGAATGACTTATTTGTTTTTTATAATTTTTCTATAGTGTTATCTTTTTCCAATTGATATACATATATTTTGAAATAATCCCTTGAAGTTTATCCCTTGAAGGTTTTCTCCTAGTTTACACTGATTTTTGTATTTTCATGTAGTTTAATCTATTAATCTCCCTCCTTTATAGTTTGTGCTTAGTTTTTGAAATATGAAGAACCATTTGGCAATATTTCAACAGCTTGGCCTATATGACACAATGCATTTTATATAAATATATACAAATGTGTCAAAATAACAAATATGACTAAATTATAAAGCTGTAGCTAGCTTTAAATATTGTAATTAAAACTACAATTAAAACAAGCATGCTGGCCAATGGTTTTTAAAAGTTTCACTGTGGTATTTATTTAGCTTTTGAGCTACTGAAATCAGTGGCCAGAATGAAGCAATTATCTAATGTTTGTGGGTGGCAACCTTGGAGAATCTTGGCCTTTCTTTTCATCCCTCCCTATTTTAGTCCTTAATAGCAGATATTTATCTCAATTTTAGATTTTATTATTTTCTTTATAGTCATAATCTTTTTAAAAAACTTAAAATAGTACTACATTTCATGTGGAATAAAACTTCATATTCTCAGCATGTTTTCTTTCTTACTGATTTCCACTTTAGCCTTAAATATAACTGTATAAACTCTTAACTAAACTGTTGTTTTTACTTAGTGCTATGTAAAAGTAATAGAAAAGGGAAAATACAGAGCCCAAATTAATGATAACTACCTATACTTTCTGAGGAAGAGGCATAATTCACATCAGTGAAAAAAGTAATCTCACATGATTTTATTTATTTGTGTCCTTTCTCTTTTCTTTTTGCTAAGTCTGGCTAGGGGTTTATCAATTTTGTTAATTCTTTCAAAAAAGAAAGAAAATAAATTCTTTCTTTAGTTTTGTTTCTACTAGTTTTTGTTGTTGCTGTTGTTTCTATACCATTTAGTTTTGCTCTAATTGTTATCATATCCCTTCTTCTGCTGGCTTTGAGTTTTATTTGCTGTTCTTTTTCCAGCTTCTTTAGGCGTTAAGTTAGGTTGTGTATTTTCTTCCTTTTTGATTAAGGCATGTATTACTATATACTTCCCTCTTATGACTACCTTTACTGCATATCAAAAGTTTTGGATGTTGTGTTTTCATTTTCATTGGCTACCATGTATTTTTTCATTTCTTCTTTAATTTCCTGGTTATTCTTTAGTAGTTCTTTAGTTTTTTAGTGATTTAGTGTTCTTTAACCTCTATGTATTTTTGGTCTTTCCAATTTTTTTCTTGTGGTTGAATTCAAGTTTCATAGCACTGTGGTCTGAAAATATGCATCTAAATCTCTTTGTTCTGGTTGAGGCCTGATATGTGACCCAGTAGATGATCTATTCTGGAGAATGTTCTATGTGCACTTGAAAAGAATGTGTAGTCTTCTGCTTTAGGGTGAAACCAAAGCAAAAAAAAAAGTATTGGGACTGCCTCAAAATAAAAAGCTTCTGCACAGTGAAGGAAACAATCAACAAAACTAAAAGGCAACTTACAGAATGGGAGAAGATATTTGTAAATGACATATCAGATAAAGAGCTAGTATCCATAGTCTATAAAGAACTTGCCAAACTCAGCACCCAAAAAACAAATACTCCAGTGAAGAAATGGGCGGAAGATATGAATAGACACTTCTCCAAAGAAGACATACAAATGGCTAACAGATACATGAAAAAATGCTCAACATTCTCAACATTACTCATCATCAGGGAAATACAAATCAATCACAATGAGATACCACCTCACACCTGTCAGAATTGCTAAAATGAACAATACAGGAAACCACAGATGTTGGTGAGGAGGCAGAGAAAGGGGAACCCTCTTGCATTATTGGTGGGAATGCAAACTGGCGCAACTACTCTGGAAAACAGTGTGGAGTTTCCTCAGAAAGTTAAAGATAGAAATACCTTATGACCCAGCAATTTCATTCTTAGGTATTTATTCAAAGGATACAAAAATACTGATTCAAAGGGGAACATGCACCCTGATTTTTATAACAGCATTATCAACAGTAGCCAACTTATGGGAAGAGCCCAAATGTCCATCTACTGATGAATGAATAAAGATGTGGTATATATATACTCAGCCATCAAAAAGAATGAAATCTTGCCAACTGCAATGATGTGAATGGAACTAGAGTGTGTTATGCTAAGTGAGAAAAGCTAGAGAAAGAAAAATATAATTTTGCTCATATGTGGAATTTAAGAAACAAAACAGATGAATATAGAGGAAGGAAGGAGAAATAAAATAAGATAAAAACAGAGAGGGAAGCAAACCATAAAAGAGACTTAACTATAGAGAACAAACTGGGGGTTGCTGGAAGGTAAGTGGGCAGGGGGAGGGGCTAAATGGGAGATGGGCATTCAGGAGGGCACTTGCTGGGATGAGCACAGGGTATTAGGTGTAAATGATGAATCACTAAATCCTACTCCTGAAACCAATACTACTACACAATATGTTAACTAGCTTGAATTTAAATAAAATTTCAGGGAAAAAAAGAGAATGAAATCTCTCTGGCTTTTTTCTCCTAACATACACTAGTGGAAGAGAGAGAAGTGTTCAAGATTCCAGTTTAACAAAGCCTTTGTATATTCAAATGGAGTCTGACAGCTGAGTTCTCCAGAGGAAAGGGCAGAGATTTGGGGGTGGAGGACAGAGAAGAAGAAAGGGGGAAGAGAGAGCTAAATAGTTTGCCAGAAGGCTGGAGCCTGAGCTGGTAAATATGTTTAAGGAACTTTTTAAGGAAAAAGATTGGAGATTCAAGATGACTCCAACCTCATTGTTAACTCAGATCAAAATGAGATAAAAAATGGGAACAGGTGATCTCAGCTCTGGTGGGGTCAGATGGGGCAGATAAGTTTGGAAAATCCATACTGTCTGCTAGTTGGTGCTGGCTATCAGCTTGGGCACCTTGGTTCTCGTCTGTATGGCCTTTTGTCATCCAGACCCATCTTTGCTCCAAGTGGTCTCTCCAACAAGCCTGGACTTATCTACACAGCAGTTGGCTTCACAGAGGGCAGAAACAGAAGCTTCAACGCCTCATAAGACCAAGAGATCACAGTGTTCTTTGCACTGCTTTCAATTGGTCAGAGAGAGTCACAGGGTCTGTCCAGATTCAAAAAAAGAGGGAAAAGATTTTATCTCTTTGTTGGAAAAGTATCATTGCAAAAGGGCATACAAGATTGGAGAGATTGGTATGACCATCTGTGGAAACAACCTACCTTTACAAATAGAAAAAGATCATGAATCCAAATACTCTCTGAGGCCATCTTTATTTCACAATCCAACAATAAGCCTGATTGTTCAAGTTACCCTTAGCAAGCTAATTAAGCCAAGCAAGGTCAGAAGGAAGTTTGGCAGTAAGTGGCTGACACAGACTGCTTTTACAATATTCCTATATGTACTTATTTAACCGTTTTGAGATACAAAACATCTTCGAAGTGATCTGTTCCTTTGTTGAATGGCCTTAAATTCTGGAGAAGTCTCCCATTCGGAAAGGTGTAGCTGCCTTTCTGGACTCCTCCCATGGTCAGATAACTGTCTTCTGGAGCCACCCACGGGAAACCTACCACCTTCCAAGTATGGCTGACCATATTCAGACTTAGAAATTTTAAGATTTTAGATTTAGAAATTTTAAGATAGTTCTTTCTTACATGAATATTCTTATATTTATTTTGTCTTTTCTTTTCATATATATAATTATGAAAAGCTAACATACAGTGTATACAGTGTGCTCTTGGCTTTGGGAGTAGATTCCTGTGATTCATCACTCACATCCCAGTGCTCACCCCAACAAGTTTACTCCTCAATGCCCATCACCCATTTTCCCCAAACCCCTGCCTCCCCATCCCCATCAACCCTCAGTGTGTTTTCTGTATTTAAGCATCTTTTATGATTTGTCTCCCTCTCTGTTTCTAACTATTTTTTCCTTCCCTTCTCCCATGGTCTTCTGTTAAGTTTCTCAAGTTCCACATATGAGTGAAAACATATACCTGTCTTTCTCTGACTTATTTCACTTAGCATAATACCCTCCATTTCCATCCACATTGTTGTAAATGGCAAGGCTTCATTCTTTTTCATTGCTGAGTAGTATTCTATTGTATATATATAGAATATACATTATACATAAACACACACACACACACAATACATCATCTTTATCCATTTATCAGTTGATGGACATTTAGGATCTTTCCATAATTTGGCTATTGTTGAAAGCACTGTTGTAAACATTGGGGTACATGTGTCCTTATGAATCAGCACTCCTGTATCCTTTGGATAAATTTCTAGTGTAGGGTAGTTCTATTTTTAATTTTTTGAGGAACCTCTATATTGTTTTCCAGGGTGTCTGCACCAGTTTGCATTCCCACCAACAGTGCAAGAGGGTTCCCCTTGCTCCACATCCTTACCAACATCTGTTGTTTCCTGAGTTGTTAATTTTAGCTACTCTGACCAGTGTGAGGTGGTAGCTCAAAGTGGTTTTGATTTATATTCCCCTGATGATAAGCGATGTTGAGCATCTTTTCATGTGTCTGTTAGCCACCTGGATGTCTTCTTTGGAAAAGTGTCTGGTCATGTCTTCTGCCCATTTCTTCACTGGATTATTTGTTTTACAGGTGTTGAATTTGGTAAATTCTTTATAGATTTTTTTAAATGTTTTTCATTTATTTCTGAGAGAGAGCGTGAACAGGGGAGGGTCAGAGAGAGAAGGAGACACAAAATCGGAAGCAGGCTCCAGGCGCTGGGCTCGCTGTCAGCACAGAGCCTGACGTGGGGCTTGAACCCACGAACTGCGAGATCATGACCTGAGCCAAAGTTGGACACTCAACCGACTGAGCCACCCAGGCATCCCAGTTCTTTATAGATTTTGGATACGAACCTTTTATCCAAAATGTCATTTGCAAATATAAGATAGTCCTTTTGATTCAACTTAACATCCACCAATTTCTTTGTCTTTCCCAAATCATTATTTCCAGAAACATGTGTTTGTATACATAACATATCTCAGTGAACAAATTTTGCCCTGTATGCTATGTTTAAGAAGAGCATGTAAGAAATTATTGAAAGCTTTTAAATATCTGACAATGCAAATAAACTAGCTGTTTACTGGAAGTGTACTAGACATTTGCCTGACTTAACTTTCAGTTTGATCTTAGGGGAATTCAGTGCTTGAAATTTGTCTTGTCCTGAATTTTTCATAACTTATTTGCTGTGTACAAAATTATTATCTAATTGTGACACCTTCTATATCTCATATTCAGTAGGTGGTGTAAGTGGGGAGCATTAATGCACAAATTCTAAGAAAAGCTGAAGGCAAAGTTTGCTGTTACAACTGATGGAAAAACTGCCCAGATACAACAAAGTTGGTTTGATACCTTGTGTGCCAAAACGAAAAGTAGGGAGCAAGCATGTAAGGCTGGCTGAAGAATCATTTCTCTGTGTGGATGGTGCTTATGTAAGAAGGTGCCTCAGACCCAGAATTAGGATGAAGTTTTACTAGTCAGGGCAGGTGGCTATAAAAAGATAAGAATAATGAAAAGCTACAACCAACAAGAAGAACAAGAACTTAAACACAGCCTTATCAACCCACAACAAGGGGTCACGTCTTCTGTGCCTTGGTCATGTCTTATGACATGTCTGAAGACAACAACCCCAAATTTTCCTGACAACAGTTTTTGGTACCAATATTTTGGTCTTTTGCCGCTAAGTATCAGCCCTCTAATAAAATCAGAAAGCTTTCAAATGTGTGTGTGTGTTTATTTTATAAATAGAAATACATTTGAGGATCTATGAAAGGAGCAAAGTATTTATCTCACCACACAGTAAAGGACTTTAAAAATATTCACTGTTGTATAATGTTTTTTAAAGCATTAAAGGAAGTGGGACAGTTGCTTTGAATTTATGAAGAATAACACATATATAATTAATGACTTTCCTCTTCTGTTTGTATTGTACTTGCTTAGATTTTTTAAAGGCTTAGTAGAAGGGCTATATATAGGGGAAAATAATGTGTATATGTGATAATAAAGACTTAATGGGGGCTATTAGAGAATCAAAAATAGGGTTGTTCATACAATTAGTTTGAAGATAGTTCAAGATATTTCTCTCTGTTCACCTTTCACCATTAAAGAAGTGATGTGAGAAGACCTTTAAAAATAAATAAGCTGGAATGTAGGGGGGAGGGGGGATGGGCATGGAGGAGGGCACTTGTGGGGATGAGCACTGGGTGTTATGTGGAAACTAATTTGACAATAAACTATTTGTAAAATAAATAAATAAATAAATAAATAAGCTGGGGCACCTGAGTGGCTCACTCGGTTAAGCGTCTGACTTTGGCTCAGGTTATGATCTCATTGTTTGTGGGTTCGAGCCCCGTGTCGGGCTCTGTGCTGACAGCCAGCTCAGAGCCTGGAGCCTGTTTCGGATTCTGTGTCTCCCTCTCTCTCTGACCCTCCCCTGCTCACGCTGTCTGTCTCTTTCTCTCTCAGAAATAAATAAAAACATTAAAAATATTTTTTAAATAAATAAGCCAAAGGTGTTCTGGTTGAACACAAAAAAGTTAGAAAACATAATTTTCCTAAATAGATCATATAAGATATGACCCTTTGTTATGAGTCAATAAGAGGATAGAAGACTGTCAGAATTACAGAAATCTTTAAAAATTGATTCTGAAAATGATGGTGATGGCTGTACAACAATATGAATGTACTGAATGCCTCTGACTTGTACGCTTTAAAATAGTTAAAATGGTAAGTTTTGTTTTATGTATTTTACTGTAATTTATAAAATACCCTTTCAAAATAAACCCACAATACATCTAAATATGCCCAAAAATCTACTTGGGTAGGAATCTAAAATCCAGCAGATTTTAGGCAGAAAGCAAAAAAGGATAATCCCAATTGAATTTGCTGGGATTGCCCATTCTTTTCTTTGTTGACAACCTGCAAAATATTTGCTAACTTCCAAGCAAGTGTGAGTTTCATTGGCACAAGTAAGAAAGAAGTGATGCACATTTGAGCCCAGGCAGACTTATAATCAGGTTATCTTTGGAAATTTAATTGGTCTGAGTTCACTGTTGAACCAGTTGCAGACAGGAGCAAGCAAATTGAAGAGCTACAGATGCTCAGAGTGTCCAGAGAGTCAGCTGATTGTAAATGGGACTGGCACAAGTGGCCCTTTATGTGAGATCCCTGCTGGACTCACAGAGGCACAATCCCCCATTTATTTGTTCCTTTGGATGTTTGTGGTCTTGGGGCCTTTTGGATATTTATTGCTGCAGATGACAGAAAATAAGAGTGGGTGAATCTGATAGTAGGATTTTCTTTAGACTAGGAAAAAGGTTGGGTTAAAAATAAAACACCAAGAGGTGGCTGGGTGGATCAGTTAGTTAAATATCCAACTTCAGGTCAGGTTCAAGATCAGGTCATGATCTCATGGTTTGTGAGTTCGAGCCCTGTGTTGGGCTCTGTGCTGACAGCTTGGAGCCTGGAGTTTGCTTGGATTCTGTGTTTCCCTCCCTCTCTACCCCTTACCTGCTCATGCTCTCTCTCTCTCTCTCTCTCTCAGATAAACAAACATTTAAAAAAAAAATAACAAAAGCAACAAGTGGGAAAAGTAGATACTGGGCAGTATATATCCTGAACAAAGAATTCCAGCTTTTATCTTAAAATGTAAGCTGATCTGGCACAAGTCCAGGCCTGGGGACAGACTATATTAGAATGTCACAGACTATAATAGGAATAAATAAGATTGCCTGATATTCTGGCTTTCTCGTAATTACCAGACAGCTAAGTTATTGTGGTTGGAGCCCAGGATAGGGAGGAAACTGGTGGTTCTCGGGCAGAGAAGTTTCACATTCACCTACAATGGGAAAGTGCACATCAAAAGGGTTTATATCATTGGGGGTTGAGATGCAAATCAGTTGTGCCACTGGGGTGGGGGTGGGGGAGTCTAACTACAAGAAGTGGTCACAAGATTGTCCAGGGTGTTCTGTAAAACATCGCATCTCAAATTTTAATGTATGTACGGATT
The DNA here is from genome assembly GCF_008692635.1 of Crocuta crocuta. Lineage (NCBI taxonomy): Eukaryota > Metazoa > Chordata > Mammalia > Carnivora > Hyaenidae > Crocuta > Crocuta crocuta. The sequence continues at coordinate 7,508,538 of NW_027529641.1, read as the reverse complement.
AAGTGGGGACTTCTCAAAATACAGTTTTTGATTCAGTAGATTGTACATTTCTAACAAGCTTCCAGGCGATGCTGATGCTGTTGGTCTGAGAACCACAGTTGATGTAAAAAGACTCTGAAAAGCTTAGGGCCAACTAAGGGGAGACTAGCATGATCCCAGTTAGATTTAGTATTTCTACTAATTGAAAGTTTAACAATGCAACTTTTGATTTAAAGAATTGATTACAGGGGCACCTGAAATTCTAACTTTAACAAAGTGCTCTGAAATCACTTACTTCTTAGGCTAGAGCTAGTAGATCTAAAATGGAAGAAGGTACCACTTCCAACAGGGCATTCAGAAATGTATAGAGGCTTTTACTGCTTGTCACGATAACATGGAAGTGCTACTGTCATTTGGTACCTGGAGGCCCAGGACTCTCATCGTCTGATAATGTATGGGAGATTTCTGAACAAAGAATTATCCCATCCAAATGACAAGAAAGCCCCCATTAGATATCTGACCAACAGTGATGGAGACAAATGCACCTGTACCTGAAACCTCAGCCAATTAGTTCTTTGAACACATTTAAAATTTTATAGCCTGGGAAGTAGACCCTACCCATGTGTTTCAGCTCATCCTTTTAGAATTTTGGCTCACTTTAGAATTTTCCAGTAGGAAGCAAGGCCTTTCTATCTCATAACTTGATAAAGTCATGGCTATTCCCAGAACAGAGAATGAGTCCAACAAGAAGGACTTCAGAAAGTCCTATAGAATCTGGATTCATCAATATTCCACATGAAAAATCAGAAAAGGGAACTTTCAGGGTCCCCCTGGAGGTGATAACACTCTCAAACGCTGCTGATGGTGTTTACCTTTGTCCAAACATGATGCCATGACCAGTGTGCCTAACTCCAAAAACAAAGGCCTCCAAAGCTTTTAGGTCTATCAAATTCCCATCAAATTCTTCTTTCACAGAAGGGAGAGTCCCACAGTACTCGATTTGCGGGCCATAAAAACTTCTCCCAAGGTCAAACAGGTTCTGACCTCTGATCCCAATAGACAGTGTCAAATGTTACCATGTATGTCTTAGAAATTCTTGTGGTAACTTAGTTGTGGTTAAAAAAAAAATACAGTTGTGAGAAATAAGATAGGGAAATGAAGAGTGACTTAGGGCAGTGTTCAAGAAGGATGATGCAGGAAGACTATTGGAAAGAAGAAAAACCCAAATCAACTTAGTGTCGTAGAAAAGAGGCCTTGACAGCTGTTATTTCAGAGACTAGTTTAAAAAAAAGATGAAATAATATTTCAATGAGTATATTCAGTATAATACGAGGAAAAATTGTACAGATTTTTGAGCTTCCACGTTAAGTTCAAGAGATCGGAAACTCCTCAAAGGATTTGGCAGGGTCAATCTGATTCTGTCTGGGAAAGCTTTCTTCATCTGCTCTTGATCTTGAGTATTGCTAGATGGATGGGAAATGTCTCTGGCACCCCAAGGGAGCAGTTTCTGTGCCAAGACTCCAAGACCCTCCTGATCACACTTGCAATGGCCCAAAGATACTCTTCTTTTAGTTTAATTTTTTAAACATTTTATTTAAATCCAAGCTAGTTAGCATATAGTGTAGTACTGGTTTAAGGAGTAGAGTTTAGTAATTTATCACATACTTACAACATCCAGTGCTCATCCCAACAAGTGTCCTCCTTAATGCCCATCACCCATGTAACCCATCCCCCCCAAAAACCCTCTATCAACCCTCAATTTGTTCTCTGTATTAAGAGTCTCTTATGACTTGCCTCCTTCTGTTTTTATCTTATTTTCCAGAAGAAGATATTCTGCCACTGATCACTACATTCTAAAAACTCAAAGATGGGTAAAATGTTGACTTGATAAAAAATTAGTTGCGTAAGTAAAATAATGTACATAACACCCATAATCATCTGTACACATGTACACCATGTACAATAATGCTGGTTGAGAATTGGCTGCACTGATGCTGACTTAGCTTCACGAACTAGGACCTCTCCACGTTAATGAATATTCTTTTAAAATGGTTTGTGGAAGTTCCTCTGAAATGGTGCCATAAGCTCCAGTGTATGAGACTTAACAAGAATTGGACAGAACTACTTCATTTTCAGGAAAAGGTTTCACTGAGAGCTGTGAGCCCTGGAAGGAAATTCAGGGCAGGAGAAAGCCATGCAGAGGAGGCTGTGTCTGCTAAGCTCTGCTTGGACATTGATGTCTGTTAAGTTCTGTACTTGGGTTACAGTAGGTGTGTGTGTGTGTGTGTGTGTGTGTGTGTGTGTGTGTGTGTGTGTCTGCACACACATGGATGCACACTCCCACATGCATGTGTATACTTCCTGTCAACCTGTAACCTACCTGCGATGACACAGGCCACAGTTTGCATGTGCAGAGAAAATTTTCTTCTCATTTTGTTTATATAATGTCTTGCCTTCTTTAAACACTTGCTATTTCTAGCAGGGAAACAAAGCAAACAAACCAACAGAACACAACTAAAAGTCTCATCAAGTTTAAACCTTAGATGCACACAATACTTTAAATTACCCTGTGGGCACTGGTCAGGCTCCCAGCCAGTTTCCTTCTGACTGGGCGTACTCGTCTGCTATGGTTTTCCTCTGGATCCTAGTGATACCCTTGGCTGCCTGGTTGCTGGGATCCTGCTGGCTTCTGAACTGAGGCCTGGAGGTGGTAGATTCATGGTGGACTTGCAAGATCAGGAGCCATTCCTATGGGGCATGGACCCTGAACCCTGTTTCTCTCCATCCCACTGGCTGAAGCCCCTCTAAGAGCCCATACTGTCTTCCATGCAGCCCGGTTGGGCTCTCTGCAGCCTGGCCTCACCACACCACCAATGACTCAGAGCCAGCCCCGTGGATTTCAGCTCGGGGCCATGCCGGGTTTGGAACTCTCTGTCTGATCACTCAGTGCTCTTAGTAGGCTAGGCCACATCACGTTGGCTCAAGACACCCCAGTAAGGTGCTCCTAGAGGAGCCCATGCATTCTGCATTCCTTCTTGCTGGAACTCCATGAAGCATGCTCAACACCTATATCAGGTTGACCACTGGGTCAGACCCTTCTTTCTCTTCTACGACCATTCTTCAGAGGGAAGGAAGAAGGCTTTCTTTCACACCTCCTTTATGAGAAATTTTTTCTTCTACCAGATTGAAGAAGGCCCCAAGGCCCAGCAGAGACAGATTACAGGACTCTCTTCTCTCTTTATTATATAGTTTAAGTTGCAAGTAAGGTGTAGGCCATTTGAATGGCAAGAAAAAGAAAAAAAAGCAACCAAATCCTCAAAGCATGGATTTCAAGTCTAGTATCTTGCCAAATAGGGAACAAACCTGGCAATAAGGCTTTTGACCCTACTTCATTCGAATGAATATGATTTAAGGATAAAATGCTTTGGTTTTATATTTTTAGAACACTATGTTTCATTACAACTGTTTTATAGGGTCATGCAGGGGAAAACAACACCAAACCAACAAAGAAATATGTAACTAAGTAACTAATGGACAAAGAGAACCATTTACTTAAGAACAGACTTTCCATCACAAATTAGGTATTAATCATATTGTGAATATTATCTGTATGTTTGACCATGCCTGCACAATTAGAATCTTGGTGGCTACTTATGCTTGCATTTTTATTTTCCAGTAATTCTCCTGTCTTCTTTTCAACCTCCCACTACTAATTTATGTTGACCCTCAAAAAATAAAATGAGTACTTGAATGTCAGGGCATGTGACTTGCATTCTAGGACATATTGTAACTTCCAGAGCACTGACTCAGCAATCTAATGGTTTAGCCTTCATACTCCTGACAGCTGTTTATTTCTTTCAATGTAATTTTAGAGAAAAATATCCAGGAGGGATTTGCTGCCCCAGATCTATCAGAAAACATATTCAAGATATTCCATAGTTTTATAATACAACAATCTAACACTAAACAATCATATCATAAAGGGTTATGATTTCAATAACAGTTTATCTGGCATTAAGGTGCTTAAAGCACACACCTGAATCTTTGCAGAGATTTAATGAGATAATGCATGGGAACAATAGAAGCTAATAATTGTTTCTAATACTATTTTAAGGCAATTAAAGAATAATGGAATTTGAAACCAAGATTATCTTATTCAGATTCCCACTTTCTGCACCTAGAAAAGTTCACTTATTGACTTCTAGTAGGACACGTAGTGCTGCTCAAAGATCAGAAAACCCTGAGATCACAGTTGGTGACTGCAAAAGGAACCCGGGTCAAAAAGTTTGAGTACATCAGGCTCAGATTGCAGCAGGCCAAATTGGCACTTAGAGGCAAAATTAATCACCAGAGAGAAAGACTGGAGCACCTAGGCTTCCAGAAGCCAGTAGCTCCAGCAGGCAGGAGAAAGCATGGGCAGCAGTTTGCATCTACCTGGTAACGCTGATGGGTCTTTTGACATCAATTCTGCCTCCCTAAGTGCTTCAGATTTATTTTTACTTTTTTATTTTTCTTAAATAGTTTATTGTCAAGTTTCCATACAACACCCAGTGCTCATCCCAACAAGTGCCCTCCTCCATGCCCATCACCCCACTTCCCCTCTCTCCCACCCCCATCAGCCCTCAGTTTTTTCTCAGCATTCAAGAGCCTCTCATGGTTTGCCTCCCTCCTTCTCCCCAACTACATGGCAATGAGAAAGAATGAAATCTGGCCATTTGTAGCAATTTGAGGGTGTTATGCTGAGCAAAATAAGTCAGGCAGAGAAGGACAGATACCATATCTTTGCACATATAGGTGGATTAGGAGGAACTTAATGGAGGACCATGGGGGAGGAGAAGAGGAAAAATAAGTGCTTCAGTTTTAAAACAATTACTAAGAAGATAACTAAAACAAAAATAGTTTAGAAATCAACAAAAGAATGAAAATGATACACTAGAAAACATCTACTTACTACGAAAGAAGGCAGTAGGGAAGAATAAAGGAACAAAATAAATATCCAGATGGCAGAGATAGTTTCAACAGGATAAATTAAAAAAATAAATGTGAGTCGATTAAACACTCCAATCAAAAGGCAGTGATGTCAGACTAGAATTAAGAACCAAGATCCAACAATATGCTGCCTACAAGATACACTTTAGATTCAGAGGTTGAAAGTAAAAAGATATATCATGCAAACAGTAATAAGAGAGCTAGTCTGGCTATGTAAATAAAAGATAAAATACACTTGAGGACAAAAAAGTTATAAAATGCAAAGAGGAACTTAACATTAAAAAAACTAAAATTGATGGTTTGCATTAGATGTTATTCTTTGTGTTGTACAGTATTAAGGGCTTTAATGACTGTCTTATATATGCACCATAGCAGTATCATACAGATACAGACCACTCTAAAAACTGGTCTCTGTCCCACTTGTTAATCTCTCTCCCGCCCCCCATGAACCCTTGGCAACCACTGATATTTCCACTGTTTCCATAGTTTTATCTTTTCCAGAATGTCATATAAGTATCATACTTTATATAGCCTTTTCAGACTGGCTCTTCCATCTAGCAACATGCACTTAAGATTCCTCCATGTCTTTCTGTAGCTTTATAGCTCACTTCTTTTTATTGCTGAATAATAGCCCTTGTATGGAAGTCCCACAGTTTATTTATTCACTCATCTATTAAAGGACATCTTGATTGCTTCCAAGTTTTGGTTATTATGAACAAACTGTTATACTTATGTGCAGATTTTTACATGCACTTAAATTTTCAACTCATTTAAGTAAATACCAAAAACTTGATTGCTGGATCATATGGTAAGAGTATGCTTAGCTTTGTAAGAAGCTACCAAATTGTTTTCTATAGTGGACATTTTTTTGATCATTGTTTTATTTTTTTTCCTTTGAAGTGTAGATGACACATAATATACTAATTTCAATGTTTCTATAGTATGTCAACATCTATATATCTGACAAAGCAATCACAATGGCAAATCTAGCTACTGTTTGTCACCTTACAATGTTGTTACATATTACTAACAATATTCTCCATGCTGTATATTGCATCCTCATGTCTTATTTATTTTATAAGTGGAAAATTATATCTTTAATCTCCTTTCTTTATTATGCCCCTTCCTCCACCCCTCCTCTCTTAAAATCACCAAATTGTTCTCTGTATATATGAGTTTGTTTCTGTTTTGTTTTTGGATTCCACACATAAGTGAAATCATACATTTTTTGTCTTTGTCTGACTTGTTTCACTTAATAGGTCTAGGTCCATCCTCTAGGTCCATCCATGTTGCTGCAAATGCCAAAACTTCATTCCTTTTTTGTGGTTGAATAATATTTTTTAGTAGATTGTTGTCAGNCTGATTGCTGATGCTAGGACTTCCAGCACCATGTTAAACAACAGTGGTGACAGTGGACATCCCAGTCGTATTCTTGATTTCAGGGGGAAAGCTCTCAGTTTTTCCCCATTGAGGATGATGTTAGCTGAGGGCTTCTCATAGATGGCTTTTATGATGTTTAAGTATGTTCCTTCTATCCCGTCTTTCTCGAGGGTCTTTATTACGAAGGGATGCTGTATTTTGTCAAATGCTTTTTCTGCATCTATCGACAGGATCATATGGTTTTTATCTTTTCTTTTGTTAATATGATGTATCAAATTGATTGATTTGCGAATATTGAACCAACCCTGTAACCCAGGAATGAATCCCACTTGATCATGGTGGATAATTCTTTTTATGTGCTGTTTATGTGTTTATGTGTTTTTATGTGCTGTTGAATTTGATTTGTGAGTATCTTGTTGAGGATTTTTGCGTCCGTATTCATCAAGGATATTGGCCTGTAGTTCTCTATTTTTGCTGGATCTCTGTCTGGCTTGGGAATCAAAGTGATGCTGGCTTCAGAAAATGAATCTAGAAGTTTTCCTTTGATTTCTATTTTTTGGAATAGCTTGAAAAGAATGGGTTTTAGTTCTGTTTTAAATGTAGAATTCCCCAGGGAAGCCATCAGGTCCAGGTCTGTTATTTGTTGGGAGATTTTTCATAACTGATTCAATTTCTTCACTAGTTATGGGTCTCTTCAGATTTTCTATCTCTTCCCGTGTAAATTTTGGTAGTGAGTGTGTGTTTAGGAGTTTGTCCATTTCTTCTAAGCTGTTTAACTTGTTGGCATATAATTTTTCATAGTATTCCCTATAAATACTTGTAATAAGTCCATTTTCATTCATGATTTTGTCTATTTGAGTACTTTCTTTTTTCTTTTAGAGAAGCCTGGCTAGAGGTTTGTCAATTTTGTTTATTTTTTCAAAAGCCAACTCTTGGTTTCATTGATCTGTTCAACTGTTTCTTTGGTTTCTATATTGTTTATTTCTGTCCTTATTTTTATTATTTCTCTTCTCCTACTGGGTTTGGGGTGCTCTTGTTACTTTCCCTCTAGTTCCTTTAGGGGCACTGTTACATTTTGCACTTGCGCTTTTTCTAATCTCTTGAAATAGGCCTGGAGTACAGTGTACTTTCCTCTTAGGACTGCCTTTGCCGCATCCCATAGAGTTTGGGTTGTTGTATTTTCATTTTCATTTGTTTCCATATATTTTTAAATTTCTCTTCTAATTGCCTGATTGGCCCATTTATTTTTTAGTAGGGTGTTTTTTAACCTCCATGTTTTTGAAGGTTTTCTAGACTTCTTCCTGTGATTGATTTCAGGTTTCATATCATTGTGATCTGAAAGTGTGCATGGTATAATTTCAGTTCTTTTATATTTATTGAGGGCTGCTTTATGTCCCAGTATGTGATCTATTTTGGAGAATGTGCCATGCGCACTTGAGAAGAAAGTGAATTCCATGGCCACAGTATGTAGAGTTCTAAATATATCTGTCAAATCCATCTGGTCCAATGTGTCATTCAAGTCCATTGTTTCTTTAGTTATGTTCTGTCTAGTTGATCTATCCATTGCTGTAAGTGGAGTATTAAAGTCTCCTGCTATTAGCACATTCTTATCCATAAGATTGTTTCTGTTTGTGATTAATTGTTTTATATATTTAGGTGCTCCCATATTCGGTTCTTAGACATTTATAATTGTTAGCTCTTCCTGATGGATAGACCCTGTAATTATGATATAATGCCCTTCTTCCTCCTTTGTTACTGTCTTTACTTTAAAGTCTAGTTTGTCTGATATAAGTATAGCTACTCCAGCTTTCTTTTGACTTTCAGTAGCATGATAGATATTTCTTCATCCCCTTACTTTCAGTCTGAAGGTGTCCTCCAGTCTAAAACGAGTTTCTTGTAGACAGCAAATAGATGCATTTTGTTTTTTTATCCATTCTGCTACCCTACGTCTTTTGATTGGGGCATTTAGACCATTTACATTCAGTGTTATTATTGAAAAATGTGGGTTTAGAGTCATCATGTCCTTTGTGGGGTTCATGCTTGTGGTGGTGTCTCTGGTATCTTGCGTTCCTTGCAACATTTCCCTCACAGAGCCCCCCTCAGGATTTCTTGTAGAGCTGGTTTAGTGGTGACAAATTCTTTCAATTTTTGTTTATTTGGAAAGACTTTTATCTCTCCTTCTATTCTGAATGACAGGTTTGCTGGATAGGGGGTTCCTGGCTGCATATTTTTTCTGCTCATCACATTGAAGATTTCCTGCCATTCCTTTCTGGCCTTTGTGGCTGAATAATATTGATGAACACTTAGGTTATGTCTTGGCTATTGTAAATAATGCTGCAGTGAACATGGGGTGCATATATCTTTAGAAACTAATGTATTCCTTTTCCTCAGATAAATACCCAAAAGGGAATTGCTAGATTTTACATTCTGTTTTTAATTTTTTGAGGAAACTCTAAACCATTTTTTATAATGGCTATACCATTTTGCATTCCCACTAGCAGTGCACCAGGGACATCCTTGTGAATTATTCTGTTTTTGACAATAGCCATTTTAACAGATGTGAGGTGATATTGTGGCGTTTACTTGAATTTCCCTGATGCTTAGTAATGGGGAACATCTTTTCATGTGTTTGCTGGCCATCCGTATGTCTTCTTTTGAGAAATATCTTTTCACTTCCTCCTCCTATTTTTCATTGGATTTTTATATTGATTTATGTGGGTTCTTTACATATTTTGCTTGTTAACTCCTTATCAGTTATATCATTTTCAGATATCTTCTCCTATTAAGTAGGTTGTCTTGTCATTTTGTTGAAGGTTTCCTTTGCTGTGCAAAAGCTTTTTAGTTTGATGCAGTCCCATTTGTTTATATTTGCTTTTGTTTCCTTTGCCTAAAGAGACAGATCTAAAAAATGATTGCTCACACTGACGTTCAAGACCTTACTGCCTATGTTTTCTTCCAAGATTTTTATGGTTTCTTGTCTTATAATTAAGCCTTAAGTCCATTTTGAGTTTATTTTTGTGTATGGTGTAAAAAGTGATACAGTTTCATTCTTTTGCTTGTAGGTGTCTATTTTCCCCAGCAATATTTATGTTGTTTGTCAAAAATTAATTGAATGTATAAGGATGGGCTTATAGCTAGATTTTCTACTCTGTTCTATTGACCTATGCATCTATTTCTGTGTCAATACCATACCACTTTTATTAATATAGCCTTGGAGAATAGAAATCAGAGAGGGTGATACCACCAGTTACATTCTTCTTCCTGAAGATTGCTTTGGCTATTTGGGGTCTTTTGTGGTTCCTTACAAATTTTAGGATTCTTTGTTCAGTCCTCTGAAAGATGCCATTTTCTAGGGATTGTGTTGAATCTGTATATTGCTTTGGGTAGTATGGACATGTTAACAATATTAATTATACCAGTCTACCAGCATGATATTTTTTTCCATTTATTTGAGTCTTTAATTTCTTTCATCAATGCCTTGTATTTTTCAGAGTACAAATCTTTCACCTCCTTGGTTAAATTTATTCCTAGGTATTTTATTATTTTTCATATAATTGTAAATAAGATTTTCTTTAATTTCTCTTTCTGATAGTTCATATTTAGTGGATAGAAATGCAATAGATTTACGTATATTAATTTTGTATCCCTCAGCTTTACTCGATTTGCTTATTAGTTTTAATAGTTTTTTGCTAAAGTCTTTAGGGTTTTCTATATATAGTATCATGTTATCTGTAAATAGTGACAGTTTTACCTCTTTTTCAGTTTGAATTCCTTTCTTTTTATATATATATATAATAATAATCATATATATATATGATTGCTGTGGCTAGTACTGCCAATAGTATATTGAATAAAAGTGGTGAGAGGGGGCATCCGTACTTTGTTCCTGACTGTAGAGGAAAAGCTTTCAGCTTTTCACCATTGAGTATGATGTTAGCTGTGGATTTCTCAGACGTGGGCTTTATTATGGTTGTACATTCTCTCTATACCCACTTTGTTGAGAGTTTCTGTCATAGATCGATGTTGAGTTTTGTCAAATGCTTTTTACACATTAGTAAGATGATCATATAATTTTTATCTTTCATTTGGTTAATGTGGTGTATCACACTAACAGATTTGTGGATGGTGAAACATCCTTGAATCACTGGATTAAATCCCACTTGATCATGTTATATGATCTTTTTAAAGTATTGTATCCAGTTTGCAATTATTTTATTCAGGATTGTTGCACCTATGTTCATTGGAGAAATTGGTCTATAATTTGCTTTTCTAATGGCATCCTTGTCTGGCTTTGTATTTGGGCAATACTGGACTTGTAAAATGAGTTTGGAAGAGTTCTCTCTTCTTCTGTTTTTTGGAAGAGTTTGAGAAGGTTCTTTGAATGTTTCTTCTTTGAATGTTTGATAGAATCCACCAGTGAAGCTGTCTGGTCCTAGACTTTTGTTTGTTGGGAGGTTTTTGATTACTAATCCAATTTCCTTACTAGCGATCAGTATTCAGATTTTCTCTTTCATCATGATTCAGTCTTGGTAGATTATGGGTTTCCAGGAATTTATCTATTTACTTTAGATTTTCCAATTTGTTGTTGTATAGTTGTTCAGAGTAGTCTTTTATGATCCTTTGTATTTCTGTGGTGTCAGTTGCAACATCTCATCTTTCATTTCTGATTTTATTTGTTTGAGTCTCCTCTTCTCTCTTTCCTCTCTCTTTCTCTGCATCTCTCTATCTCTGTCTCTCAGTCACTCTCTCTTTCTCAGTAGATCTAGCCAAAGGTTTGTCAATTTTGTTTCCTTTTTGAAGAAAAAGCTCTTAGTTTCACTGATCTTTTTAAATTGTCTTTTTAGTCTTTAATGTATTTCTGCTCTAATCTTCATTATTTCCTTCTTTCTGCTAATTTTGGGGTTTGCTTGTTCTTTTTCTAGTGTTTTGTACTATAAATTAGATTGTTTATTTGAGACTTTTCTTCTTTCTTGACATAAGCATTTGTTACTGTCAACTTCCCTCTTAGAATCACTTTTGATGCATCCCACAAATTCTGGTATGTTACTTTTCCATTTTCATTTGTCTTGAAGTATGTTTTGATTTCTCTTTTGATTTATTCTTTGAAGCATTAGTTGTTAGTAGCATGGTCTAATATCCACATATTTGTGAATTTTCCAGTTTTACTTGTGTAATTAATTTCTTCTTTTATGCCATTGTGATTGGAAAAGATGCTTGATATTATTTCAACCCTCTTACATTTATTAAGACTTGTTTTGTGGTCTAACATATGATCTATCTTGAAAAATGCCCCATATGTACTTGAGAAGAATGTGTATTCTGTTGTTTTTGGTTGGAATGTTCTGTCAATATCTGTTAAGTCCATCTGGTCTAATGTATTGTTTAAAGCCAATGTTTCTTATTGATTTGCTGTCTGGATGATCTATCCATTGATGTAAGTGGAGTGTTAAAGTATCCCGCTAATATTGTATTGCTATCTATTTCTCCCTTTCACTCTGTTAATATGTGTTTTATCTACTTAGGGACTTCTACATTGGGTGCATAAATATTTGCACATGTTATATCTTATTGTTGGATTGACTACTTTATCATTATGGACACCTTTCTCTGTCTCTCATTACAGTCTTCATTATAAAGTCTGTTTGTCTGGTGTAAGTAGTTACTCCAGCTTTGTTTTGGTTTCTGTTTGCATGGCATATCTTTTTCTATCCCTTTATTTGCAGCCTTTGTGTGTCCTTATATCTGAAGTGAGTCCCTTACAGGTAACATATAGATGGATATTTTAAAAAAGAAATCCATTCAGCTACTCTATGTCTTTTGATTGGAGAATTAGTCTATTTACATTTAAAGTAATTATTGACAGGCATGTGCTTACTGCCATTTTGTTAATAGTTTTCTGACTGTTTTCAAACTTCCTTTCTGTTCCTTTCTTCTCTTGTTTCTTTCCTTTTGTGGTTTGATTATTTTCTTTAGTGGTGTGCTTATATTCCTGTCTCTTTATCTTTTGTGTATTACTCAAAAGAACCTATTTGCAAACCTGAACACCTAAAAGCTTTCCCCCCCTAGTACTTTGAATATACTGTGCTACTCTCTTCTGGCCTGCAAAATTTCTGCTGAAAGGTCCTGTGATAGATGGAGATTCCCTCGTAGGTAACAAGTTGTTTTGCTGCTTTTAATTTTTTATTTTATTTTTAAATATTTATTTATTTTTTTGGCAGAGTACATGTTGGGGAGGGGCAGAGAGAGCAGGACAGAGGATCTGAAGTAGGCTCTGTGCTGACAAACTGACAGCAATGAGCCTGATGTGGGGCTCAAACTCACAAATTGTGAGACCATAATCTGAGCCGAAGTTAGATGTTCAACCAACTGAGTCACCCAGGTGCCTTTCTCTTGCTGCTTTTATATTCTTTCCTTATTTCTAACTTTTGTCATTTTAATGACAAAGTTATTGGGTTGCTCTTATTTGTAGCTTTCTGAACTTCTTGAATTTGGATGTCCATTTCCTTCCCCAGGTTAGGAAGATTTCCAGCCATTATTTCTTCAAATAAGATTTCTGCCCCTTTCTCTCTCTTTTCTTCTTCTAGGAGCCCTATGTTGTGAATGCCAGTCCATTTGATGTTGTCCCATTTGTCCCTTAAGCTATCTTCCTTTTTTTTTTTTCCATTTTCATCCTTTTTTCTGCTCTGATTGGGTAAGTTCCACTGCCTTATCTTTGAATTAACAGATTCTTTCTTATGTTTCATCTAGTCTGTTGTTGAACCCCTCTAATGTATTTTTCAGTTCAGAAGTTCTATGGTTTCTATTGTATTTTCCATCTCTGTTGGTGTTCTCACTGTATTTATCCATTTTTTTCCCAGCTTAGTGAGCATCTTTATGACTATTACTTTTAACTCTTTATCAGGTAAATTATCTTCTCTATTTCATTAAGATTTTTTTTTCCAGAGATTTTATCTTATTCTTTCCTTTGGAATAACTGACTTTTGTTTTCTTTCATGGATTGAGTTTTTTTTTTTAATAGTTTATTGTCAAATTAGTTTCCACATAACACTCAGTGCTCATCCCCACAAGTGTCCTCCTCCATGCCCATCCCCCCTCCCCCCACATCCATCAGTCCTCAGTTTTTGTCA
>NW_027529641.1:7490577-7494368 GCF_008692635.1 Crocuta crocuta | reverse complement strand
CACATGTACCCCAATGTTCATAGCAGCACTCTCCACAATAGCTAAAACATGGAAAGAGCCTAAGTGTCCATCAACAGATGAATGGATCAAGAAGATGTGGTTTATCTATACCATGGAATACTACATGGCAATGAGAAACCATGAAATCTGGCCATGTGTAGCAACATGGATGGACCTTGAGGGTGTTATGCTGAGCGAAATAAGTCAGGCAGAGAAGGACAAATATCACATGTTTGCACGTATAGGAGGATTAGGAGGAACTTGACGGAGGATCATGGATTGAGTTTTTGATGTTGTATCTAAAAAGTCATGGCCAAACCAAGGCTACTTCAATTTTTTCCCTATGTTAGCTATTAGGAATTTTACAGTTTTGCACTTTACATTTAGGTTTAATTTTGTTAATTTTTGTGAAAGAAATTAGATCTGTATCTTTTTTTAAATTCACTTAGCCACTCTGTCTTTTTTTTTTTTTTTGCATGTGTGGATGTACAATCTTTCCAACACCATTTGCTTAATAAAAGTCTGTCCTTTCTCCATTGAATTACCTTTGCTCTGTTGTCAAAGATCAACCTACTGTATTTGTATGAACTTTATTAGACTCTCTGTTTTGTTTCATTGATTTATTTATCTATTAAGCAATACCACCCTGCCTGGGTCACTGTAGCTTTATAATAAGCTTTATAGAAAGTCTTTTGTTTTGTTTTCAAATTTAAATCCAAGTTAGCTAACATACTGTGAAATAATAATTACAGGAATAGAATTTAGTGATTCATCACTTACAAATAACACCCAGTACTAACCCCAACAAATGTCCTCCTCAATGCCCCTCACTCCTTTAGCCCTTCCCCCAACCCAACACCCTACCAGCAACCCTCAGTTTGTTCTCTGTATTTAAGTGTCTTTTATGGTTTGTCTCCCTCTCTGTTTTTATATTATTTTTGCTTCTCTTCCCTTATGTTCATCTGTTTTGTATCTTAAATTTCACATCTTTATGATCATGTTTTTCCTTCTTCGGCATGTTGAAGTGATAGATAAGGTTAATTGATTTTCAAGTACTGAACCAGTATTGCATTCTGGAATAAATCCCAGTTGGTCACGGTGTATAGTTCTTTTTATACATTGTTGAATTTGACTTGCTAATTTTAAGTATTTTTGCATGTTTGTTCATGAGAAATGTTGGTCTGTAACTTTATATACTTATAATATCTTTGTCTAGTTTTGGTATTAGTTTTATGCTGGCTTTATAGAATGGGTTAGGAAGGGTTCTCTTTGCTTTGATTTTCTGGAATAGATTGTAGACTATCAGTATTACATATTACTTGAAGCCTAACTTTATATTAGTATACCCGTCCCTGCTCTCTTTTAGTTATCATTCCTCATATATTATGATGCTCTCTTTTTGGAATTGTTAGGTCTTATGGAGAATTGATCCCTTTATCATTATGACCCCTTTTATCTCTGAAAATTTTCCTTGATCTCTAACCTGCTTTGTGTGAAATTAATGTGGCTACTCCAGCTTTCCTAGTGTTAGCATGGTATATTTTTCTACATTCATTTACTTAATTTTTTTATTATGGTAAAATATACATAACATAAAATTTACCATTTTAACCATTTTAAATGTACAATTCAGTGGCATTGAATACATTCACAATGTGCAACTATCACCACTGTCTCCAGAAGTATTTCATCATGGAAACATTGATCACAGAAACTCTATACTCAATAAACAATAAGTTCTCATTATTCCCTCCCATCAACCTGTAGTAATCTTTATTATATTTTCTGTTTTTGTGAATTTGCCTTTTCTAGGTTTCTCAATGTTATAGATTCAATTTTTATGTTCCCTCAAAATTTATATGTTAAACCTTACCTCCCAGTGTGATGGTATGAGGAAGTGGAGACTTTGAGAGGTAATTAGGCTTAGATGAGGTCGTATAGGTGGAGCCCACATGAATGAGATTAATGCCCTTTTACGAGTCATGAGAGAGCTTGCTTCTCCTGCTCTGCTCTCTACCACATGAAGATACAATGAAAAGTCAGTAGTCTGCAACCTGTAAGATGGCTCTTACCAGAAAGTGACCTTGCTGGCACCCTGATCTCAGAATTTCCAGCCCGCATAACCACGAAAAATACTTTTCTGTTGTTTATAAGCCATCCTAGTTATGTTATTTTGTTATAGCAACCATACCTAATTAAAACATTTATAAGCAAAATGATACAATATTTGTCCTCTTCTGTTTGACTTATTTACCTTTGGGAGTTTTCCATGTTGTGCCATGTATCAGAATTTCATTCCTTTTTGAGGATGAATAATATTTAATTGTATATATATATCACATTCTAAAAAATCCATTCATCTGTTGATGGATGTTTAGGTTGTTTCTATCTTTGGTCTATCATGTATAATGCTATGAATATTGGTATACAAATATCTGTTTGAGTCTTGTCTTGCTTTCAATTCTTTTAGGTATATACCTAGAAATGGGATTGCTGGATCAAATGATAATTATGTTTAATTTTTTAAGGAATTCCATACTATTTTCCACATCAGCACCTTTAAGCATCTTTTTATGTTCTTATAGGCTATTTGTATATTGTCTTTGGAGAAATGTCTATTCAAATCTTTTGATTTGATTGGATTGTCTGTTGTTGAGTTTTAAAAGTTCTCTATCTGTTCTGGATATTAATCTTTTATCAGATATGTGGTTTGCAAACATTTTCGCCAAGTCTGAATGTTGTCTTTCAAGTCTCCTGATAGTATCATTTGATGCAAAAAAAAAATTTTTTTCACTTATCTATTTTGAGACAGAGACAGCTCAAGTGGGGGAGGGGCAGAGAGAGAGAGACAGAGAATCCCAAGCAGTCCCTGTGCTGACAGCAGGGCTTGAACCCATGAAACTGTGAGATCATGACCTGAGTCAAAACTGTGAATCATATGCTTAACTGACTGAGCCACCTAGGTGCCCTGAGGCACAAAGTTTTATATTTTGATGTCTATTCGTTTTTGTTGTTGTGGCTTATGCCTTTGGTGCCATACCAAGAAATCTTTGTCAAATCCAATTTCATGAAACTTTTCTCTCATGTTTTTTTCTAAGAGTTTATGTTAAGGATTCAGCTTCATTGTTTTGCATGTGTATTGACTGTGGATTAACAATTTTTCAGCACCATTTGTTGATCCATCTCTTTTCTTTTAATTCATCTGTATCTTTATATGTGAAGTGGTTTTCTTATAGACAACGTAGAGCTGAGACATTTTTTTACCTACTCTGATACTCTCTGTCTTTTAATTGTTATATTTAGACTATTCACATTTAAAGTGATTATTGTTATAGTTGGGTTAATATCCACCATTGTAACTGCTTTCTATTCATTGCCTTTGTTCTTTGTTTTTTGTTTTGTTCTGTTTGTGTGTGTGTGTATGTTTGTGTGCGTGTGCATGTGTGTGTTTTGTATTCACATTTTCTGCCTTCTCTGGTTTAATCAAGCATTTTATAAATTCCATTCTTTTTCTTTCCTTAGCATATCAATTATACTTTAAAAACATGTTTCAATGGCTATTTTAGAATTCACCATACACAGTTACAATTAGTTTAAGTCCACTTTCAATTAACATTGTACTTCTTCATGGGTAGTGCAGGTATCTTATAACAGTCTTTCTGACTCCTCTCTCCCATTCCTTACAACATTCTGTCATTCATTTCACTTATATATAAACTATAATCATCTAATATATTATTGATATGTATTATTATATTATTAAATATATGTTATATATTTAATCTAATCAT
>NW_027529641.1:7440828-7490565 GCF_008692635.1 Crocuta crocuta | reverse complement strand
TCATCAAATATATGATTATATTATTATTAATTGTTGTATAATATATATTATTATTTTGTGCAAACTATTATTTCTTAGCTCAGTTAACAATAAGAAAAATAAAAGATTTTCTTTTACTCTCATTTATTCATTCTTGAATGTTTTTCCTTTTTTTATGTAGATCTAAGTTTCTGGACTCTATTAATTCCCTTGTCTCTGAAGATCTTTTTATCNAACTAAGCCACCCAGGCGCCCCTCTGAAGATCTTTTTAAAAACATTTCTTGCAAAGCATGTTTCCAGACAACAAAATCCCTCTTTTAATTTTGTTTATTTTATTTTATTTTTTTTGGTGTGAGGTCTTTATTTCTACTTCACTTTTGAAGGGTAGTGTCACTTGATCCAAAATCCTAGATTATTTTCTTCCTATTATTTAAATATTTCGCTCCATTTTTTCCTCACTTACATGGTTTCTGAGGAGAAGTTTGATGTAATTCTTATCTTTGCTCCTTTATAGGTAAGGTTTTTTCCCCTCTTTGTTTCTTATAATTTTCCTTGTTCTGTCTAGTGATATTAATACAGTCTCTTTAAAAAATATTATTCCAATGCCATTTGATAGGCTGTTCTAAAGAAGAAAGGAGTAAAGAAAATTTACTAATTTATTTGCCTAAGCTAATGTGTTATGGCATCTAAAACCCAACTCAAATGGCCCTCACACACATATGCACACTCACTCACAAAGCACCCTTATTTTTAAATCTTACATATGGATTTAGCAGAAAATATCCAACGTAAGAGTATCTGAATGGCTCAGTTGGAAGAGCANTCTCAATGTATACTTAAAGAAAATGTATTACAAGAAACATACAATATGGCTAAACAAAGTTCAATTTAAGAATGAAAAAATCCTTTGACTTAGAAACTCCATTCATTAATAATTAAGAATAGAAGTCTTTTTTTTTTTAAACTTTTTTTTAATGTTTTATTTATTTCTAGGAGAGAGAGAGAGACAGCGTGAGCAGGGGAGGGTCAGAGAGAGAGGGAGTCACAGACTGAAACAGGCTCCAGGCTCTGAGCTGGCAGTCAGCACAGAGCCCGACGCGGGGCTCGAACCCACAAACCGCGAGATCATGACCTGAGCGAAAGTCGGACGCTTAACCGACTAAGCCACCCGGGCGCCCCAATAATTAAGAATAGAAGTCTTATGATCATCTTGATCAATTCTATGACGTCATTTGAAATAAATTTAATATGCATTACTGTGAAGACTTCCAAACCTTAGTATAGCAGAATAATTTGGTATTTTAATAGGTAGTACTAGGGTTTGTTTAATGATGGAATGGTCTCTCTGTTTTTGACAATACTTTGGTTAGAAGGTAAAGCCCTGAAAGAGTGCTTTGTTCTAGAATGACCAAAGAGGAAAGAGTGACAATGCCTGGAAGTTCTAGAAACAGAACTTCAGGGAAGGGGAAAAAAGATGGGAGGGAAGCAGAAGAGGGTTGTGTGGTTGAGCAAACTGGGTAGAAGTCTAAGATTCTTGGAGAAATTTGTTAGTGAGCAATTCCCAACTGGCGAGTTGACCAAAGGACTTTATGAACAGGCATGTCTAAGGTTCAATTTACAGTTGGTGCTGTAGCAGGAAAGCTTCACCTCTCACTCCAACCCTAGGCAAAGATCTTCTTTGTGTGAGTTTCTATGAGGGAAACCCAAAGAAAAGGGTAGGTTGAGTTTCTCACCTCCTGCTGAAGCACAGAGTAGAACATGGTGATAGTTGGAGGATCTATGGAATTGCAAGAGTGCAGCCAGAGCAGAGAAATAGGGCTGGCCCTCTGGAGCCTGCAGAAATCTTGGAAAGGATGTTAGGTTTCCCTTCAGGTGTGCAGTGTGGATTCGAGTCAACTTTTTGGTAAATATCCAAAGACAGAATGACTTCAACTGAAATCTGCATTATTTTAAGAATATACATGATCTATTTGTGATTCTTATCATGTTAAGACACACAAAAACATGCAAATATAGTGTACAAATTTCAAATAGACTAAAGATTAGAGTTATACCATGAGAATCTACAAGAAGGAAATAGGGGTAAGTATTTTTTATAATCTTGAATAGAGAGAACCTTCTAGGGATGACACCAGATTCAAGAAGCTAAGTAGGTAAAGACTGATAAATCTCAGAACATATAAATTCAGTTCCTTTGCACAGAAAAAGAAAAGTACAATAAACCCACAAAAGATGAGCTGGGACAGAATATTTGTGATATATGTGAGCAATGGTTAAGTGTTCCTAGTAAAAAGAAGAACTGTTATAAGTCTGAAAGAAAAGAATAAACGACTCAATAGAAAAAATAAGTAAGCATCTCACAGAAAAGGAAACACATAGAGCAAATATAAACATGAAAAGATGCATACCCTCATTCTTGGGTAGGAGATGAAAAATAGAAATAATAAGGGTTGACTACAGGATTTTAAAAATTCATTATACCCAGTGCTGGTGAGAGTGCGGTGAAATAGTCATTCTCCTGTATTATTCACTGGAAAATATATCAGAATAATCTTTTTGGAGACAATTTTACATTATCTCCTGGCAATTTATGGTACTCACAAGAGCACATAGAAGTACATGATGGTTTGACTATATGCAGGCAGGACCGGGTGCTGTTATGCACTCAGGCTCTGGAACCAGACTGCCAGGGATCAAATAATAGCTCAGCAACTTCCTAGCTGTGTGACTCTGGCAAGCTACTTTACCTACAAGGGCCTCATCTATAGGGTAGAGATAATAACATATTTATCTCATGAGTTGTTGTGAAGAGTAGACATGTTTACATACATTGGAGGGATGTCTAGCACATAGATATTGATCACTGCAACATTAATCCAAAGAAAACATCTAATTGCTCCTCAGTAGCATGGTGCTTAAGTAAAGCACAGTATAATAGCTCCATGGGCTGCCATGTTCCATTCAAGTGAATGGAGCAAACCTCCCTTTAACCAGGAGCTCAAAGTCCCCACTTTGTTAAATCCTGGGGCATTCCTTGTTCCAGGATATCATAATTTTCCACATTGCTTCCTTTATTTATGTCAGAATCTTTAGCTGCTAGTAAGACAAGTGGCAATTTCAAAGACAAGTATTTTATTTTATTTTATTTTATTTTATTTTGTTTTGTTTTCTTTTGTTTTGTTTTGTTTAAGTAGGCTCCATGCCCAGTGAGGATCCTAATGCACAGTTTGAACTCATGACCCTAAAATCAAGACCTGAGCTGAGATCGAGAGTTGGACACTTAACCAACCGAGCCACCCAGGCACCCCAAGACAAATATTTTATTAAATGGTGGATATTGAGAGCTTTATTCTTAGGCTCTTCTCTTGTGTCTTTTGCCTTAGAGCAGAGTTTCTCAAGAATGGCACCATTGACATTTTGGAAGGATAATTCCTTGTTGGGACCATTCTGTCCATTTAAAAATGATTAACAGTATCCTTGTCCTCTACCAACTAAACACCTATAGCACTCCCAAGTTCTGAAAACCAAGGATGTCTCCAGATGTTGTGAAAGGTCCCTTTTAGGGGGTGGGTGTGAGTCACTGTGGGTTGCTTTAGGAGGCTGGGAGTGGTGGGGGTGCTGTTACTTCTGCATAATTATGAAAATGATTCTCTCCATCAAGGTGGAGATTATAGTTCAGATTTTGAAGCAGTTAGGAAAAGATTTCCTTTCCTAAGTTGGACCTCAGATTGCACTGCCTCTGAAAATTAATGTTCATGGGGTGTGTGTGTGTGTGTGTGTGTGTGTGTGTGTGTGTGATTATTTGACCCAATAGTTATCCACTGAGCTCTTGAATGAATAAGTAAGCACAGTTTCTACTTAATCTGGAGCAAAGTCCTTGGAAGTGTCCAGATATGGAGTGCCTATGTCCCATCAGATTTTCATGCTTCAGAAAGTCCACTTTTCTTATAATTTTTAATTCATTAATGTTTTAAATCAGCAATATATTACATGGCTCAAAACCAAAAAGCTATAAATGAGTATAGAATGAAAGGTCTTTTCCCCATCCCTGTCTCTGGACACCTGGGCCCTTCCCATGAAGTAGCCACATGAGCAGTTACTTAGTTATCCTTCTAAATATATTTTA
This sequence comes from Crocuta crocuta, assembly GCF_008692635.1. NCBI lineage: Eukaryota > Metazoa > Chordata > Mammalia > Carnivora > Hyaenidae > Crocuta > Crocuta crocuta. The sequence goes on along the minus strand of NW_027529641.1, from coordinate 7,486,459 downwards.
TGCATATAGAAATATATATATATAATTTTGTCTCTATTTTTTAAAGAAAAAAATGACAACATACTGGATATACTGTTCTGCACCTTCATTCAGACTCTTTTATGCACACATAGCATACATTCATCATTCCCTCCTTCTTAACAGAGCTCTGACTTTGTGCAGCTTTCCACAGATCTCCACCTGCAGAACCCTCACATGCCTTAGGGGAAGTGGATTCCAAGCCCAGTCTTGGGAGATGGTTGGTCAAGGAGTGACCCATTCTCCTTGACCTAGATCAGTTCACAAATGGGAATAAGATCCAATTCAGGCTAGTGAACAAGCTGAGAAATTTGTTGAGCAATTCAGGAAAGATCTTTTTGACAGAGCTATGGAAGGGACTCTTTCTCATGTCCTCTGGATATTGCTGTATAAGGAAGTGAAGACGAGGCAGACACTTTAGGCATGGCACTGGAGAACTGGAGTGCCTGGATTAAGCCAGTCCTGAGCTGACTACTGCTGTCCATCCAGGCATAGAATGGAAGGTTGATATCACTTTTAGCAGTCTAGGGTGGGGTCAAGGGGCAGTCATGTGGTAGCTATAATACTAAATGCAAAGCCATTTCAAATCCAAGTCTGGTGTGGCTGGCAGGCTATTGGTTTACAACAGTAAAATCCTCTCTGGTATATAGTGTGTTACAGTTTAAAGAGACATTGAGGTCTCATTTGAGAATAACCATGCAAGGCAATACCTGTGCCCCACTGCATCAAAAAAGAAAAGAAAACACAGCAGGTCCATGTGCTTGTCCAAGGCCACATGTTTTAGAAGAGGCATATCTGTAATCTGACCCAACTTTGTTTCCATATCAAGGTTACTTTCCCTGATTTTCCTCCTAACTCCAGGCTGATCTGGCTCAAGGTAGGTGTGCTCACAAACACATACTAGGGCCCACACCACCCTCTGGAGTAGCAGGACTAGGAAGCTCTGGAAGGTCGTGAAGTAGGAAGGAAGCAGGAAGAGCCCTGATGGGAAACAACTATGGTCACTGACACTGCTGCCACCATGACAATATGATCTCTGACCTCCGAACCTGCCCAGTTCCTTGAATCATGACAGTCAAGATTCAGTGTCCTGGAAGTCAATGTGCGAGTCTCCAGACTACACTGGGGCAGGGGAGAAAGATCTGGTGCCTTCATCTGACGGAAGATTCCCATGGACATTGGGGTGCTATGCTAGAGAGACCTCAGTGATAAGTGTTCCCATAGACTCTAAGGCTCTTGCCATCTCCAAAACTCTGGTGATAAATACAGTGATTATCCTTTAGTGATCTCCTCTTGCTGGAAAATTTTATTTTTTCTTCTTTCTTATAATGCTTCAATTAATCTAACAAAAATCCAATGCCATGGATGAGAATACAGTTGACTATGGGGTCAGAGAGCTGACCTCAATCAAATGTGAGGAAAAAAAATATGTGTGAGCAATAATGTCCTTGGTCTCCAATTTAGTCACAGAGCTTCAGCTGGGTTTATGAATGTCATTTGGGCATGTGAGAGGGATTGCACACACGCTTTGTTCCTGCATGAGCCCAGGCATGCCACAATGGTGTGGTTGCATTTTGTTTTTAATCCTAGGTTCATTTTTAGATCTTAAAACACAAAACGCAATTCAGGAAGTGTGAATTTACTTGAACCAAACTGAAAAAAGGTTTTCTCAGCCTCTGCAAAATGAAGCTGTAGAATTCGCAAGAGTTTTAATTATAACACACTAAATAAATACAATAAGCTGCTCTTTGCTCTGAGGTTGAAATCTCTATCTATTTTTATCTCCAAACAAATAAGAGACCAGAAGGGAAAGTTACTATATTATGAGTGGATGATTGAATCTAAGCATCAACAAATTCTTTGACATTATTTTACACTGTCTGCTAAAGAAAATAATTTATCAGAAGACATTACTATAAACAAACTAAGCAAAAATTGTAAGATTTTTTAGAAAAAATTTCTTCATATAGGCAAAGAAAAATTGAGAATATTAAAACATTGCTCTGCATATTTATGGTCTATACACATAATGATGTATTTATTCAGCCTTAAAAAGGAAAGGAGGGGAACCTGGGTGTCTCAGTCGGTTAAGCATCTGACTTCAGCTCAGGTCACGATCTCACAGTTAGTGGATTCGAGCCCCGCGTTGGGCTCTGTGCTGACAGCCAGCTCAGAGCCTGGAGCCTGTTTCAGATTCTGTATCTCCCTCTCTCTCTGACCCTCCCCTGCTCACGCTGTCTCTCTCTCTCTCAGAAATAAACAAAACATTACTTTTTTTTTAAAGAAAGGGAAAGGAATTCTGACACTTGCTACAAAGCGGATGAACCTTATGGTTCATGGAGGACATTGTGGTACGTGAAATAAGCCAGTCATAAAAAAACAAATATTGTATGATTCCACTTATATGAGTTTCCTAGAGTAGTCAAATTCAGAGAGACAGAAAGTAGAATGAGGGTCCAAGGGGCTGGGAGAAGGGAGGAATGAGGAGTTTAATGGGTGCAGAATTTCAATTTTGTAAGATGAAAAAGTTCTGGATGTAGATGGTGGCGATGTCTGCACATCATGAATGTATTTAACACCATTGAGCTTACACTGAAAAATCGTTAAAATGGTAAATTCTAGGTTATATATATTTTATCACAATAAAAATGAAAACAAAACAAAACAAAACACTGCTCTGAAATAACTTTAAAATATAATTCTCATTTTGTATTTCAGAAGAGAGAGGGGGCAAAACTCTCCCTTTCTTGTCTCCCACATTCTCCAGGGCCTTGGAACTCAGGCCATGAAAATGAAGGTTACAGCTGGGCTCTGGAGGAAATTGGAGATGCAGGAAGAGAACACCCAGGACGTAGTTGGTTGGGACTTTGGAGGGCTGCAGGAGGAGACAAGGCCTGGGGGAATACTGCCCTGCCTTCCTGTCCAATGGCCTCACTTCCTTGCTCCTCTCCTAGAAGAGTCTATCAGAACTGATTTTTGTCCCCAGGAATGGGCCTAGGGTGACAACTCTGGACTGAATTCTTCCCATCCTTGGAGATCACATCATAGAACCCACTCTTCCATACCAGCATAAGAAAGGGACAGCAAGTGGACACAAATCCCTTGCAAGGAGAAGAGAACAGACATGAATATTTCCACTTTCTTCATTTTCAAAGCAACCCATACTACAGATGAGGAAACTGAGGTTTGTGAAGTGAAGAAGCTAGAAGTCCACACTTCGCTAATTGGCTGAAGCCAACATGAACCCAGCTTTGTCTGACTTAAAGCTTTAAATTACACCAAGATCATTTCTAAGTAAAAGATTTGATCCTTATAGTCACACACATACACACACACACACACACACACACACACACACACACACACAATTAACAAGTTGCCAAACCAACTTGTTTGGGAAGTTCGGTCAAATGACTGCTCAAGAAGTTTTATAGAGGCAATCTTATTTTGAATATTTACATCATTTTTACTACAGTTATTAAATCATTTCATGATGTTTCAGAAGTGAATGGGATAGTTATTTTTTTAATGTTTATTTTTGAGAGAGAGAGAGAAAGAGTCCAGAGGAGAGGCAGAGAGAGAGGGAGACAGAGTATCCAAACAGGCTGTGTGCCATGAGCACAGAGCCTGATGTGGGGCTCAAACTCACGAATCCTGAGACCAATTTGAATGCTTAACCAACTGAGCCACCCAGGTGCCCCTGAATGGGATGTATCTTTATGATCTATTTTTTAAAGGCACAGAGCATTAATTTTTTTCTTTAATGTTTATTTATGAGAGAGAGAGAGAGTAAGAGACAGAGTGCGAGCAAGGCAGGGGCAGAGAGAGAGGGAGACACAGAACCTGTAGCAGGCTTCAGGCTCTGAGCTGTCAGCACAGAGCCCTACACGGGGCTCGAACCCACAAACCGCGAGATCATGACCTGAGCCAAAGTCGGACACTTACCGACTGAGCCACCCAGATGCCCCAGAGCATTAGTTTTGAAATCACCCAGTATATTTGTCTTATTCTTTGTCTCCCATTATTATTCATCATAAAATATGAAACAGAAGAGATTTCACAGCCAGTCAAAGCAGAGTTCAGAATTGTAGGGCCCTGCAGTTCTCCCATGCTTGGGTCAAAGCAGCCCCCTTCTGTAGGCTTCTCCTTACCCCTGAGCGCACATGACCACCAGCGGGTGTTGCCTGTGTGCTCAGCCCAGAGCACCTGCAGGGAGAAGCATCTTCATCCAGGCTCTGTGGAAAACACTGGGGCTTGTTCCCATAGCTGCATTACTTACTCTGTTTTTTAAAAAAATTTTTAAATGTTTTATTTATTTCTGAGACAGACAGAGAGAGAAAGAGAGAGAGAGAGCATGAGCAGGGGAGGGTCAGAGAGAGAGGGAGGCACAGAATCTGAAACAGGCTCCAGGCTCTGAGCTAGCTGTCAGCACAGAGCCCAACACGGGGCTCGAATCCACGAACCGTGAGATCATGACTTGAGCCGAAGTCGGACACTTAACCCACTGAGCCACCCGGGTGCCTCATTGCTTTACTTACTCTAAAGATTCATCAACTCAAGAAAAATATGTTTAAGCCACAGTGCTTGGCTTGGAGTTTTGAAGATCAATAGTATCTATTTTGAGGATACACTTGGGGCTTTCCAGATTCTTTTTATTTAGTTTATTTTGGTGGTACTGATGCCTGAGGGCTGTTTGCGCAGGGCAGGTCACTCCACATTGCTCAATTTCTCTGTAGACTTTTGGCTGTAGCTCTGGTTTTTGCCTCTCCTTTCATACTCCTTTAGACCTGAAGCTTGTCTGTCCTGTTCATCCCTGTAACTAAAACACTTAAACATGCAACCTCTCCTCTCATCTCTCAGGGAGGTTCAGATGCCTCTTCTGGTTGAGAGATGTATGGTTGGACCATCTTAAGTTGTCATTTTTGTTGGCCATTTTTGTCCTGGAAAAAGGGCAATTTCATATCCTTCATTTTAATACCTCTGGCTTGATAAACTACCTGCCTTTGTGACCTAATACAGGGGACATGTAGTTCCTCTGTCAAAGCATTTATCTGAGCAAACCAATTCTTGTTGTATCCATATTTCCTCTTGGGTGACATGTATGGCATGGCCACATGGCTTCAATGCCATCTTCCCGGCATGGAAAACTAAATTATTTACTGGCTTCCCATGGAGAACCCCTCACTCTTTTTGTGACTAGTTCCCTTCCTCTGGACCATTCTACCTGGATTATCTATCTCTGAGGGTATAATAACAAGAATAATCTGAAATATTATTCCTGTTCAGTTTAAGTAATAAATTACACTTTCTTTCATTTTTCTCTTTAGCTAAAAGCTTTACACAAAGTTAAAATTTCTTCCTAATTATTTAAACAGTAAAAAGAATGCAACATGTAGATGATTTGTTTTTTTGGGTGTTGAGTTGTATCAGTTCTTCATGTATTTTGGATACTAACCCTTTGTCAGATATGTCATTTGCAAATATCTTCTCCCATTCAGTAGGTTGTCTTTTAGTTTTGTTGACTGTTTCCTTCACTGTGGAGAAGTTTCTTTATTTTGATGCAATCCCAATAGTTTACCTTTCCTCTTAATTCCCTTGCCTGAGGAGACATATCTAGAAAAATGTTGCTACGGTATGTATCAGAGAAATATTTTTGTGGATGGTGATCACACTACTGTAATGTAATTGTGCTACAAGTATTTATCCCCTCAATACAAAAACACTAATTCAAAGGAATACATGCACCCCTGTGTTTATTGTAGCATTATTTACAATAGTCAAACTATGGGAGCTGCCCAAGTGTCCATCACCGGATGAATGGATAATAAAAAGTGATTTTATATATGTATATAAAATTATATATATATATCACAGAATATTATTATATTATAAAAAGAATGAAATCTTACTATTTACAACAACATGGATGGAGCTAGAGAGTCTAAAGCTAAGTGAAAGAAGTCAGTCAGAGAAAGACAAATACTATATGATATCACTCATATGTGGAATTTAAGAAACAAAACAAATGAGCAAAGGGAGGAAAAGGGAGAGAGAGAGGCAAGCCAAGAAACAGCCTCTTAACTATAGGGAATAAACTAATGGTTACCAAAGAGGAAGTAGGTGAGGGGATGGGTAAACAGGTGAAGGGGATTGGGGCACCTGGGTGGATCAGTTGGTTAAGTGTCCGACTCTTAGTTTCAGCTCAGGTCATGATCTCACAGTTCGTGAGATTGAATCCAGCATTGGGCTCTGCCCTGACAGCACTGAGCCTGCTTGGGATTCTCTCTTTCTCTCTGTCTCTCTCTTTCTCTCTGCTCCTCAACTGCTTGCACTGTCTCCCTCAAAATAAATAAGTAAACATTTAAAAAAATAGTTGAAGGGGATTAAATAGTACAATTACCATGATGAAAAATAAAAGAATGTAACATGCACCTTAAAAGTTAGCTTGTCTGGAGTTGGAAACAACACTGAGGCTTTTGTTTACTGTCTTAGATTCTCATTAAGCAGTTGATAAATCTATTTCTATTTCTTCTTTAAAATGAACTTGAATAAACAAGTTCCCCCAAAGTCCGGGCCTGTGTACATCACAGGAGAGTGTGGAGCTTCATCTCTGGCCATTGCCGGCCCAACTTGGAGAAGCTCAAAGGCCCTGTAAGGCCAGCCTCAGCCAGAGTAGCCGGTCCCTGGGAGAGTCCTGGTGCTAGGTATGTATGCTCCATTTCACTGCCAGAAAGGGATTTGGAGTGCATTGTAGAAATACACACAACAAAAGAAAAGTAAAATAAGCAAGGAAATGTAAGTGGAGGAGAATTAAGGTAAAAAGTTTAGGTAAGGCCACTTTTTCTTTTTGTCTATTCAGATTTTGAGTTTTCTGTCTTACTGATTTGTAGGATTCCTCATATAGTCATCCAATAGGATAGCCTCTAGTCCCATGCAGCTGTTAGAATTACCACTAATTACAGTTAAGTAAAGTTAAGAGTTCAGCAGCTCAGTTACACTAGTCAGCTATGCAAATCACATTTCATCTGCTCAGTAGCCACAAGTAGCTGGTAGCCAGCACAGACCTAGAACATTTCCATCACTGCAGTGGTTTCTCTCAGACAGAGTTGTTCTATTATTAATCCCTTGTCAATTTAATTCATTTCAAATGTCCTTTTCTAGATTATTGTTTTCTTCTTTCACTAAGATGATTTCACTGAACAGAAATGTTCAGTTTTTATGTGATCTTATCCATCATAATCAGCATTTAAGGTCTTATTTAAAGGGGCACATGGCTGGCTCGTAGAGAGATTATGCAACTCTTGCCTTGGGGTCATAAGTTTGATCCCACACTGGGTGTAGAGATTAATTAAATAAACTTTAAATAAAAGATCTTGTCCAAATAATCTCCTCTCCAAGGTGTCCAGGACATTGTCTGTCACCTTTTTGTAAAGTTTTATGGTTTTACTTTTTATATTTAGGTTTTTTTTTTAATAGTTTATTGTCAAATTAGTTTCCACATAACACTCAGTGCTCATCCCCACAAGTGTCCTCCTCCATGCCCATCCCCCCCTCCCCCCACATCCATCAGTCCTCAGTTTTTGTCAGCATTCAAGAGTCTCTCATGGTTTGCTTCTCTCCCTTTCCCCCACCATTTCCGCCCTTCTTCTCCCCCTTGTTCCTCCGTCAAGTTCCTCCTAATCCTCCTATACGTGCAAACATATGATATTTGTCCTTCTCTGCCTGACTTATTTCGCTCAGCATAACACCCTCAAGGTCCATCCATGTTGCTATATTTAGGTTTTGAATTCAATAGGACTTTGCCTTTTTTGTATAGTGTGAGGTAGGGATCAAACTCTATGCTGCCCATTTTTTGAGGTGGTTTTCCCAATCGTTGCTGCTAACACATCAGTCTTTCCCCTCTGGTCTGTAGTAGTAGGCTTCTCTGTGCCCATCCCAGGTCTATATGCGGTAGTTTGTGTGCTTTCCTGCAGGATGCATTTATCTCTTTGTGTGTCTTCTGCCTGGACGAGATTGTCTTATTGCTCTGATAGGAGGAGTGCCCTACAGCCCCTAGATCTTCTCTTGCCAAACTGTCACAGCTAATTGTGGACCTCACACATCTAGACACATTTTAAAATTCACTTTTGAGTTCCTCGAAAAATACATATATAAAAAATCAGCAATCGCTCACTAATGAAAGACTGCCCTTCAATTTAAAAATAGTATATGAATGGGGCAAACTCTGTGATCTACTTCTGAACCTAATAATGAAACTCCAAGCATTAAAAGTGATTTAAAATCCATTCCCTGTAGTTTCGATTAGTCTGGGGTATCTTTAAATGCTCATTTCCAAAGTGCTTTGCCTTTGAAGGCTACTAATGCATGCAGTGTGTTGCCATGGTTACGGTTACTTTTAGTTAGTACTTTTTATAGATTAAAGTGTTACACCCTGGAGTCTCTCCATGTAAATGAAGAAATCTTAAGACAGTATGATACTTCATTTAATGTAGATATTTAATGGACAGAGCCAGACTTAACCTACCAAAAATGGAACACTTTCAGCTTTTATATTTAATATGGGCATGCACTATTACCAGAACTATACCAATTTCATTAATATTTCTTTTTTCCCCACAAAATACAAGTTAACCTTTTTTATCCATTAAAATTTATCAGCATTTAATAAATAGTGGTAGAAATGCCTGTGTCTGTCAGGAGTTTATACATATCACTTTGTTTTCTACTCTGGGACAAAGTTCCCAGTTCTTGCAGAGAGTCAACATACTGAGAGAACATGGTGTCTCACAATCTAATAGGGGAGATATTGGGGCACCCTGGGTAGAAACAGCACATGGGCCTTGGTTTGGGTATTGGCTCTGACCTCTACTAACTGTGTAGGCTTCAGGCTCAGTTTCCTCAACCAAAAAATAAGGGTTATTATATTTACTTTGTTGAGCAATTGTGGTGATTAAATGTTATCTTCAGTTAATGATACAGGATTCTTTTAAAGCTGTTTTAAAAGATTATTTACCTATTTTGAGAGAGAGAGAGCATGTGGGAGCAGGGAAGGGGCAGAGAGAGAGGGAGACAGAAAATCCCAACCAGGCTCCACTCTCAGTACAGAGCCTGATATGGGGCTTGAACCCACAAATCCCGAGATCATGACCTGAGCTGAAGTCAGACAGTCAATCAACTGAGCCATTCCGGTGCCCCGACATCTAGGGTTTTAAAAAATGACCAAATGATGATTTCAAGTCAATATTTAAGGCAGAAAGAGGGCTGTAATGTATCCAGCACAAAAGTGCTGAGGAAAGTTGAGGATGAACAGTCATGGCAGGTGCAAGGCATCAGAGAATAGACCCGTGCCTCTGCTTCCATGCACAGAGGGAGAAGGTGCACAGGAGCAAGACCTCAATAGGGCCATGGGTCTGGGCAAAGGAGGTATGGGACTGGTGGAGTGGGGATCGGTCAGTGAGAGACAGTGACATGGTGACAAGAGGCCCCAAGTATGGGGTGAGAGCTCTGTGCCTCACACAGAGAGTGACACGGTGATAAGAAGTGTTTGAGAAAGAGCTGGCAAAAGGAAGTAGCACATGGAGAAAAGCATGAGGACTCTCTGTGAACTTGGCCTGAGAAGAGAAGGGCCTGAACTCAGACATCAGGAGGGTGAGATGAAGGTGCAGATCTCAAAGTTATAAAGAGGCCTCCTCTTAGGATGTAGGGATTAGCTATCCTAGGAACAGAAGGAGTGGATGAAGCCAAAACCTATCTGCTTTGATCTTTTCTGATAAACAGTTCTTTTTTTAAATTTTTATTTATTCTTAATTTTTTAAAGTTTATTTATTTATTTTGAGAGAAAGAAAGAGAGCACAAGCAGGAGAGGGGCAGAGAGGGAAACAGAATCCCAAGTAGGCTCTGTACCATCAGCACAGAGCCCGATGTGGGGCTCAGACTCACGAACTGTGAGATCATGACCTGAGCCAAGATCAAGAGTCAGACACTTAATTGACTGCACCACTCAGATGCTCCAACAGTTCATTTTTTTTAAGTAACAGCAATGATAATACCAGTATGTGGTTTGAATATTTGACATTTGTCCTTTAAAATTTTTTTTCAAAATGCATTTATGAACATTATTGCATTTGGCTCCCACAAGAGCTTTGAGAGAACAGGCAGATGTTACATCCTTGTCTAAAATAGGAAGAGACCATTTCTAGAAAAGTAACAACAGCAATCAAGGCAAAACAATTTTTAGGCCTTATTCTGTCTCAAAAAAAAAAATCTAAGTGGTTTCTTTTGCCTGTGTGGTTCAACATCATGGGCAAGGTCAGTTTCATCAGTCAGTTCTCTGAGAATCCAGAAGAAATTTATGAAAAATGCACATCCTAGGAGGGGTCTTTTAGAGTTCTCAAGAAAAGACTTGATTGTTCAGACAGAAGACCAATTTATTGTGCAGATGTGGCAATGAAATTAAGTATACATGTCTTGTACATGGTCAAAATGGAATGCTTCCTAATCTAGGTCTCCCACTTGCCTCCTTTCTTGAGCTCTCCATTGCTCAAATGGCAGTGGATTGTGTTCTGGATGCTGCACTAGGAACACAACTCACCTTATCATCTGAGTCCCTAAATGACTTCCATCCTGACTATCCTATGGTGGTCCATGATATTTCTACTCTTCCAATCCCCTAGTAGTAGACCACTTCTCATGGGGCTCCCAATGATCCCCACCTCCTGGTTTTCACTCCTCGTAGTTCCCTACCCTTGTGTATAGAAGCTGAACCTAGTGACATGATTTTAATGAATAAAATACAATAGAGGTGTTGGGATGCCACTTTTGAGATTAGGTTAGAAGAGACTGATTTCTATCTTTTTTTATACACTATCTCTTTCTGACTCTTTTTGCATGTTTGCTCTGATAAATCAAGCTGGTGAAGTTCACATGGCAAGAAACTGAGGGCAGCCTCTGACCACTTGCCAGTGAGAAATCAAGACCCTCATTTTACCAGCTCACGAGGAATCCTGTCAACAACCATGTGAGTGACCTTGGCAGTGGATCCTCTCCAATTGAACCTTCAGATGAGACCATAGCCCTGCCTGACAATTTGATTGCAATCTTGTAAGAAATGCTGAGTGGGATAACTCAACTAAACTGCCCAGGACCCACACATACTGAGAAAATAAATGTGTTTTTTAAGACACTTAAGCTTTGAGGGTAACTTGTTATAAAGCAATAGATAACTAATACACTTATATTCTAATACTTAGAGTTATCTTTGCTCCTATCAATTACAATATGACACCTAGGTGTTCTGCCTTTTTTCTTTATTTAAATTTATGTTAGTTAACGTATAGTGTAGTATTGTTTTCAGAGTAGCATTTAGTGACTCGGGAACACTTGGGTGGCTCAGTCAGTTAACCATCCGACTCTTGATTTTGGCTCAGGTCATGATCTGATGGTTTGTGAGTTCAAGCACCATGTCAGGCTCTGTGCTGACAGTATGGAGCTTGCTTGGGATTCTCTCTCACTCTCTCTACTCTTCCCCCAGCATTCTCTCTCTCTCTCCCTCTCTCAAAATAAATAATCTTAAAAAAAAGAATTTAGTGGTTTATCACTTCCATATAACACCTGGTGCTCATCCCAACGAATGCCCTCCTTAATACCCCTCACCCATTTAGCCCATCCTCCCACCGACCTCCCTTCCAGTAACCCTCAGTTTGTTCTCTATAGTTGAGTCTCTCATCATTTGCCTCCCTCTCTGTTTTTATCTTATTTTATTTTTCCTTCCTTTCACCTATGTTCATCTGTTTTGTTTCTTAAATTCCACATATGAGTGAAATCATATGATATTTGTCTTTCTCTGACAGACTTATTTCACTTAGCACAATACACTCTAGTTCCAGCAACATTGTTGCAAATGGCAAGGTTTCATTTTTTGATGGCTGAGTAATATTCCATTATATATAATACATATGTGTGTGTGTGTTTGTGTGTGTGTGTATGTGTGTGTGTATACATGCATACCACATCTTCTTTGTCCATTCATCAGTAGATGGACATTTGGGCTTTTCCCATAATTTGGCTATTATTGATAGTGCTGCTTAACCATTGGGAAGCATGTGCCCCTTCAAATCGGTATTATTATATCCTTCGGGTAAATACCTAGTAGTGCAATTGTTGGGTCATAAGGTAGTGATATTTTTAACTTTGAAGGAACTTCCACACTGCTTTCCAGAATGGCTACACCAGTTTGCATTCCCACCAACTGTTCTCCTGCCCTTTCTAAGACCCCTAAATTTATACTTTTTTTGGCATTTAATGTAAAGTAATTTACTTCTTGGGTAGGAAGAGATCACTTAGTAAATGGTGTCTTCAAGGACTTTTTACTTGGTTTGGACAATTGTTTCTCCAGTCTAACCCTTCCCCAGCTATTCACTTGGGGAGGGGTGTGTGTACAAAAACACTTTCTTCACTCTTCTTCCTTGAACTTTCTATGTCCAAAAACTTGGCTTGGGACCAGACTGTATTTTTCTGCATCCCTCACCAATTCCACAGCCTGATTGCTGTGTTTCTGAGCCTTGCTTGGTCAGCAGATCTTTTATTGCTGCTGCATTCGGTGGTTGGTTTCTGGCGTTCCTGACCTTGTATTGCACCCGCACAAATCAAAACCACATTGGCAGCTCTGCAGGTTCAATTTTCTCCCCCAACTATATAAGTCCAGGTCCTGAGTTACCAAATCCAGACTCTGTCTAGCTCCCAGTGCTCAGCCCTGGTCCCTAGCCACCTGAATGCCCTTCTTAAGCTTTCTATAACTCTGACCTTCCCAGCTCCACCACCTTAAAGAGTCATGAACTAAGGCATGTGCCAAGTTCAGAGCTTGCTCTTGCTATCTTTCCAGGGGGTGTGGGATGGGACTTGTCAATGTGCCAACTCTTCAGGGGAGATATGGATGTACCAGCCCCACATAGAGTTTGGCAACAGGCACTGCTACTCAGTGGCACAGCGGTGACTCATGAAAACAGTGGGGAGTGGAATGTGGCTGCAGAGAATCAGCTCCCAGCCCCTCTCAGCAATTATGAAGCAGGCTGTTGACTTGAAGCCAGGAAAATTGAGTAAAAGTTTCTTTTCCTGGCATTCAAGAACTGTCTGCCATAGGCTGATGCCAACCTGCTTGCCTAGTCTGTTCCTCATCGTGAACCCTTTGTGCCCACCACTTTCTACAACAGAATGCTTTGCTCTAAAACGTATTTATTGAATGGATGAACCTCACAAGACATTATGGGAAGTATATGAAGTGCTTAAGTCACTTCTCTTCCAGGGAAGCGTATCTCTCTGTACTGCCTCAAGAAGACTTTTTCTCTGATCCCTCAATGTGTCTTTCAATCTGCTATCTAGTTACATGAGGTCTTGTACTGTTTTAAAGAATTCGTGTTCTTGGGGCGCCTGGGTGGCTTAGTCGGTTGAGCGTCCGACTTTCGCTTAGGTCATGATCTCGCGGTTCGCGGGTTCGAGCCCCGCGTCGGGCTCTGTGCTGACTGCCAGCTCAGAGCCTGGAGCCTGTTTCAGTCTGTGACTCCCTCTCTCTCTGACCCTCCCCTGCTCACGCTGTCTCTCTCTCTCTCTCTCCTAGAAATAAATAAAACATTTTAAAAAAATAAATAAATAAAGAATTCGTGTTCTTGAGGGTAGGTTCCATGTTTTGCTTCTTTGCTTTCCACACAACACTTAGAATTATGGTGGCCAGTAAACAATTGTTCAGGTTCTTATTTAGAAAATAATGGACTATTTTCTTATTAAAAATTGTCTGTATTTTTTATCTTTCTCTCTCATATATTCACATATGTATGTATCTATATACATACAGTCTTATGGCCTTAATGTTTGTGTCCCCCTCCCCAAATTCATATGCTCAAATCCTAACTCCCAACGTGAGGATATTTGGAAGTGGGGCCTTTGGGAGGTGATTAGATCATGAGGATGAAGCCTAGATGCCCTTATAAAAGAGACCCCAGAGAACTCTTTGTCCCTTCTGCCATGTGAGAAGATAAAGATGGCTGTCTATGAACCCAGAAGCCCTCAGCAGACATCGAATCTGTTGGCACCATGATCTTGGACTTCTCAGGCTCCAGGACCGTGAGAAATAAAGGTTTGTTGTTATAAGCTACCCAACCTGTGGCATTTGTTATAACAACTCAAATAGAATAAGACGTATTTATACATTTATAAATATACCAAGAATTTTTTCTCAAGGTACTGAACTAAAATATCATTACTGGGATGTGTTCTTTCATGAAGGAAATAGAAAAATAAGTGTACATGTAAACATAACTTTTTAGTTATTTAATTTCGGGATTTGCCAATTCAGTGTCATTTCCTATTTAACAGAGTTCTATCTATACTGACCTCATACAAACCATTCCAGTGTTGAGTTGGTTGTAGGGGAAACATTTGTTCTGTGTGTGTGTGAGTTTGATTTTTGTTTTGGGGTTGTTTTTTGTTTTTTTTTTGAGGGAGGAGAGTTGAAACATTCATTCTAATGAAGTTACTGGGAGTTGAACTGAACTGATTCAGGTCTTGGAGAATGGAATCACCCTTTTTTTTTTTTTAAGATTTTATTATATTTTTAAGTAATCTCTACATTCAACATGGGGCTTGAACCTGCAACCCTGAGATCAAGAGTCATACGCTTCATTAACTGAGCCAGCTGGGCACCCTAAGAATGGGATCATTCTTACCAGTTGACCACAAATGAGAGTGGCTCTATATCTACATATACAAATTAGCACCAGAGTGACCTTCATGCGTAAATGGCATAGAATTCTTTTTTTTTTTTTTCAATAAATAATGGAAAAATTCAACAGCACAGAATGAAGTTGGCAAATGCTGTCTGGAGTGAAACCATTGTGTTCTCCTGGGAGACTGAACCGACTAGTAATGTCCATCAGAGAAGCTGCCAGGAACTGCAATGCTTTGATTAAATAGGGTATTAACCAGAGCCTGATTGCTTGAACCACACTGATAAAGACAAAATTCACCCTATCTACCAGAAACATTCTTTCCATGCAAGACTTAGCAATGAAAATAAACAAAAGCTTTAGCTTGTCAACTACATATATCATGGAGAATGGTGAAGTTTTGTTTGTTGTTAATGCTATTTTGGTTTTTCTGCTTAGTTGGCTATGAAAACTATTATTTGCATTCTTTTTCAATATCTTTTAGAGCTTGAAGGTAACTGTGAAAGAACACAGGGAATTAATATCACTCCTCAGAAGCCTTCATTTTATTTAACCCAGAGAACTTTACGTAACAGTTTTCGTTATGAATCAGAGGCTGTCATTCCTTCTCCACGGGGGTGATTTAGCAAATTAAAGTTAGGAGAGGAGTAGATAGAGCTAATGGAAGTGACAAGGAAGGATGCCTTCGGAGTGATTTATTCCTTGAAGAAAAATATCGCTGTCAACACCAAGTTTAAAACAACATGGAATTTAAAGACTACTTCATACTACCATCTAGTGGTGATATATCTCCATCCTCATGTTAAATGAGGATTGTAGTTTACCCTAGCCTGAAACTAGCAACTTTAGGTCAATAGTCAATTACACACTCAGTAACTGTAAACTATTAAAAGTGTGCAAGGAGAAAGGTATCTTTTATCATTAAAATGTGTTTAAGAGGATGAAGTGAATTAATATAAGGTAAGCAAAGTAATAACAACTCATATGCCATGGTATTAAATTTAAAGATGCTCTGGGCTGCCTGGAGGGCTCAGTTGGAAGAGCATGTGACTCTTGATCTCGAGGCCATGAGTTCAAGCCCCATGTTGGAGGTAACAATTATAAATTAATTAATTAATTAAAGGTACATTTAAAGATGTTTCTAGATTTCAGAAATGTTTGATATGAATTCTCACTAAATTGTGTTTTAGGATACTGAATAGGTACTGTGGTTACTTCCCCCCACCCAATAGTTAGGGAGGTTTGTTTTGGGGCTATACCATAGGATACTGAGTGCTGCTTTGTTTTTTCTTACTCTGAAAAATCATAGTTTGTACATGTCTTCTGGTAAAAACAATCCGGAAAGCAAACACTTTTAGTATGGTAGATGTTGTTGGAACACAGTTATCTTTATTTAATGAGATTTATGGAAGATGGAGAAAATAATTTTTTCAAAGGGACATTTTCTCCTATCAGGGCCTGAAGTCATAATGAAAACCATTACAGGTAATTTGGGTACTTTTAGATCAAATTCAGATATAAAAAGGCAATTATACTTGGTTTAGCAATATTTGTAATTATCGGCACATTTTCAGACTCATAGGTCTAATTCTAGTTTAAAATAGACAGGCAAGATTCAGTGTGAACCTGTCATTTTTTTTCTTACTTCAAATGTCGCTTTATTAAAGTGGCATTGATTTGTTTGGCATGAGGAACCCACATAATTTAATCTGGTGGAGGTCGTACCTCAACAACAAAGGGCTTGAAGAATAAATGCTAATGTCTAGGGCCAGAATTATTTCTTAAAAAATCATAATGTGTCTATTCTATTTTGCTTACTGAGTTAACAATTCTTTGAAGAACACCTGCCTGTGTATGATGGTGATATGATTTATACCACACGGTGATATGTTTTATTGAATGTGAGAATTTTTCTCACATTCAGTTGTAATTTTTTGAAAAGAAAAGTTGAGGACATGTTACAGTGTCTAAATTGTACGTGCTTTTGTAAGAGTAACGAGATCCAGATAAAAATATTTCTGCAGCTTACTCCCATGTTTAATGCTGACAAAATGCCTTTGTTTGAACTCACAATCTTATAAATACCTTTTTCTCATTGTAAAACTAATGCATAGCAATTGCAGAAAATTAAGAAAACAAGGAATCAAAATGAAAGTAAGAAACTTCCCTTGAAATCTCAACATTCAAAATGACTTAAAATATTTGCCCATTTTTAAAAGCTAGCAAACTGGTTGGCCACCTGACTTCTTTCACCTAATAATAAATTGTGAGTAATTTTCCATGCCAGAAATAGATTTTTAATGACATTATTTAAAATAATTTAGGGTTTCATTGTATGGGTGTATAAAAGTTTTCTTAATGATCTCTACAATGTTGCTTCCAGTGTTTTTATCTGTAACAAACCTTTGGAAACATCTGTGTTTCTTTCCTTTGGATAAAAGAAAAATAGAGAATATTTCATAAAAATGAAAAACTGTTACAATGTTTAAATAGTGAATGCTTTTTTTTAAAAAAAGAATACCAACATCAAGACTAGGAAGTTTTCATTTTTGAAACTGTCCAGCTCCTACTGGACAGTAGGAGGCCTACTGTATGCAAGGAAATCAGCTAAAAGTACATAGTCCTTATAGATTGGAGTCTAGAGGCAGAGGCAATATCTAATAGTTGATGCTGAATAAAATTTCTCCAAAAAGATTTAAAATTCCTTGAGGACAAGATTTATTTCTTCTGTTTTTGTTGCTTCCTGGTCTCAGTTCTGAAGTGCTTTTTGTTTTGTTTTGTTTTGTTGTGTTGTGTTTTTTGTTTTTATTACAAATGACAGAAAATAGGACCTTATGCGGATAAAGCACAAGAGGAAGTTGTTGGTTTGTGTCACTGAATTCTCTAAGAACAGGTACAGCTTCAGGCAGAGCTGGATGCAGGCCATTAGTCCACATTCCTGGGCCCAGGCACCGCTCTGTCTCCTGGGTGGCTTCCTCTCCGCTAGTTCCTTCTCAGGTAGGTCTTCCCTCATAGCAGTAGCTCTAGGTTACACACTTTCAGATAAAGGCCAGCTACTTGACTGGGATGTTTACCATCTTCCTGGCAATACCCTTTGACTCAGTCACGGGTTAAAGTCTTTGTTTCCTCATCCTATGTTCCTGTCTTCCTCAATTTGCTCCTTCGTTTTTGTGGCACACCCCCTCTGGTAGCTTTCTGAGAGAAGATGCCTTGGAATTAAATGTTCTGTTCTGGACGTTTGCATGACCAGAAAGTTCCTTTAGTTTGCCTTCATGCCTGCTTAGTAGTTTTGCTGGAACAATAGACTCCCAGTGTCCTTCTCCATCTGTCTGGGTACACAAGGCAACTACTCTTTTAGATTCTTTGCAGCTACGTGGCATTGTGATGAATTCAGCTAGTGAAATGTGATGGAAAAATTGTATAACTTCCAGGCCCAGGGAACTGAGAGCTTGGGGGCTCCTCCATGCTGTCTGCTTGCCACAGAAGCTTTGGAAGACATATCTTTAAACGCACCACCTCAGGATGAAGAGAGGCTGGATGTGTGAATCACAGGACAGAGAGCCATCAGCTAACAAGAGTAGGAAGCAAACATTATTGAGCTAATTTAAANTTAAACGCACCACCTCAGGATGAAGAGAGGCTGGATGTGTGAATCACAGGACAGAGAGCCATCAGCTAACCTCTGTTTACAAGAGTAGGAAGCAAACATTATTGAGCTAATTTAAGATGTCAGGGTTCCTTCCTTTCTTCCTTCCCTTCTCTTCCCTTCCCCTTCCTTCCTTCCTTCCTTCCTTCCTTCCTTCTGCTTTTTAAATTGCAACAGCCCTAAGTGAAATAAACATTTCTTAGGTGCACAATTTGTCTGAAAAAAGATTTAGACCACTCCTGAGGGACACAAAGAACAATTGGAAATTTGTATTCTTGGAAAAGAAGATTTGTGGTTATAACAGTATCAGTAGTGGAAAGTGTATTAATTATGAAGGTGATGCTATCCCCATAGATATACCAACAGGATACTTTTTTTTAAGGAGAGAATTAAAAAATCTCATTCCAAAGTGAATATGGAAAGGGAAATTCAGATCTCACACATGACTCCAGGATAAATTCCAGTTGATCAAATAATTAAATGTAAACATGATACCATAACATTAGGATAAATAATGATAATTGTTTAGAATCAAATACTGGGGAGGCCTTTTCTAGACATGATGAAAAACCTAGCAGCAATCAAAGAAGATATTGGTAGGTTCTGTTATTTAAAAGTAAATGGGAAAAAATCTACCCATTAATACCCCCCCCATAAACAAAGTTAGAAGACAAATAATAACCTGGAAAAGTGTTTGCAATTCAATTCATGTCTAAAGAATAATTTACCCCTGCAAGAGAAAGACCAATAACTTCACAAGAAAACGTGTAAATGATATGAAATGAGAGAAAAGGAAGCATATATGGATCTTAAAAGATAAAATGACGTTCAATCTCACTCATAGTAAGTCATTTCACATTGAAACTAAAGTGACATCACTTTTCACCTACCAGAGACTGGCAAAGATCCCAGAGCTTGATAGGTCACTGTATTATTGAGGATACGGGAAATGAGCACTGTCATAAATTACTCGTGGCTGTGTAAATTACTACAATCCTTAGAGAGCACAATTTAACAACATCTATGCAAATACCCTTTGAACCAGCAATCTCTCTTTTAGGAATTTCTCCATATCTACAGATAAGTGAAAGGATATGAGCAGAGCTTGGCAACACGATAACAGCAGAGACAAGATATGAGCTAAGTGTCCATGTAGACACCAAAGGCCGGGGGCCCCAAGACAGGGCACTTTGGCATGAATTGTATTTTGACTTAAATGTAATAAAAACACAGCAGATGGAGGTAAACTCTCTTTCTGGTCCTCAACTACCTAAATGTACATTAGAGCCTGTACTAGGAAGAAAACTATTAACAGAGACTTCCTTCTACCTAAGAAACAAATCTGCATAATAAAGCAACCTCTTTTTTTCAAAACATCTTTTTCCACCTTCATGCTAATGGCCTTTCTCCTATTGGTATCCTCAGGCCCTACCCCTCTCCTTAGTTCATATAGGCTTCATGTTGTCTCACTGTCTATGGAACTTCCACATCCATGTGGATTCCTCCTACGTACGTAATTATATTTTAATTTTTCCTGTTAACGTGTTTTGTGTTGATATGATTCTAAGTCCAGATAGAAGGACCTCAAAAGGCAGTGGAAGGTCTTCCTCCCCAACATCAGCCAATAGGGGATTGCCTAAATAACAGCACAACCACACAATAAAATATTCCATAACTGTAACAAAGAACAAAGAAGTTCAAGAACAGACATGGGTTTATTGCCTATGTATATTGTTGAATGAAAAGGGCAAATTGTAGAATATGTGTGCAACAAACTGCACTACTGTTTGTATGTTTTTATTTTAAAGAGGAAAATATATGTAGCTTTTACACGCACAGAATATCTCTGGAATGAAGTCTAAAAATCTGGTCATTGTGGCTGTTCATGGAAAGGGAACTGGATGGGGGTGAAGGAAGGGAGAATTTTCACCATATGTCACTTTGAACCCCTTGAACTTCGAATCAAGTGAATATATCCATGTAAAAATAAAAAATAGTTAACACTCAGAGTTTGGGTGCTTGCAACCTACCTTTCAGCATCAATGGTCATGTAACCCCTTCAGTGACAAGCATCTTACCTGGAGCAGAGTCAGCTCATAGGTCGCACACGTGTGAGGGACTCCACCTGCAGTCTGATCTCTTTTGGAGGTTTTTGGGACATCATTCATACTGTGGGCAGGTGTTAGGGCCCCGTCCACCATATGCCAAGACTGTGGGTTTTGGCTTAGGCTGAGGTAACATTTGCCTGGTATAGTCCAGAGGAATGGCTGGGAAACGAAACAATCTCCTTTTGATGTCTTAGATAACAATGGCTGTAACTAGTGAATGATAAGAATGGAAAGATTTCCAGCTGAAGATGATCCACCAAATACATGAATTTACCCCTCTTCCCTCTGAAAGTCTGATTGCAATAACCCAAGAAACACAAAAGAGAGAGTAAGTCCATAGTAGCATCAGAAATCTGGGAAGGATGCTTTTAGAGATGAGAAGACACAAAACTATTCTCAAAGATATGAAGCAGATGAATCAGGTTGGTGGCAGCTCTAGAATTTGTCTCCAGGATCAATCTTATAAAACTGCTCCTGAATAAATGAAGAAATTGTGCTACAGGTGGTGTCCAGACTGGATATTGGGGCAGAAGTAAAGGTTTAGTGCCCTGAGCTGTTGGCTGCTTTGAGGTACAAGGAGAACCCACGCTAACATGTCAAGTGACCCTCAGAACCTAAATGTCAGCCTGTCTAGTCACATGTCCTGCTAAAATCAGCAAGTCGTTATGTGCAAAAGTAATCAGTTTTGGAAAATTGGGAACAAGTTCTTAAGTGAAAACCTGAGCAGTTGTGCTTCATATATAATGGGCCTGATGCAAGGTCTAATCAGGAGCTGAAAGACTCAACCCCCAAAACGCACTGCAAAACAAGATGTCAGGGACAAAACCGAAGGCAAGTATTATGAATACCGTTCATGTGTAGTGGCTCACACAGTAGCTGGGTTCAAATCCTGACCAATCATTTATTAGCTCTCTGATCTTGGATAAGTCACATCAGCATTCCATTCCTCAGTTTTCCCAACTGTGAATGAGGGAAAACCAGAGGAACCACGGCATACAGTAGGTTTGAGCATTGTATAAAATAAAGGTAAAATGCTCAAAAGGCATTTTGTAAGGCTCAATTCTGCTTAACTAAGTTTCTATCATTATTAACATTCATAGGCCACCAGATATGTTAAAAATAAATATGCTACCACATGCCATGTACGAAGATATGTCTAAAATTAAAAAATGCAGAAGTGTTCAAAAGTAATGATGACAAAGGTAGTCGCATACTTCCAAAACAGAAGACAAAACAAAAAAAAAAACAGTGAAATCAGAAAAACAGAATTCTAAACCAAAAACAATTAAATAGGACACAGTTTCCTTTGCCGTGCAGAAGCTTTTAATCTTCATGAGGTCCCAATAGTTCACTTTTGCTCTTGATTCCTTTGCCTTTGGGGATGTAAATAATTGTCAAGTAAGAAATTGCTGTGGTTGAGGTCAAGGAGGTTGTTTCCGGTTTTCTCCTCTAGGGTTTTGATGGTTTCCTGTCTCACATTCAGGTCCTTTATCCATTTTGAGTTTATTTTTGTATATGCTGTGAGAAAATTATCAAGTTTCATTCTTCTGCATGTTTTTGTCCGGTTCTCCCAGCACCATCTGTTAAAGAGGCTGTCTTTTTTCCATTGAATACTCTTTCCTGCTTTGTCAAAGATTAGTTAGCTGTACACTTTTGGATCCGAATCTGAGTTCTCTATTCTATTCCATTGGTCTATGTGTCTGTTTTTGCGGCAATACCATACTGTCTTGATGACAGCTTTGTAGTTGAGGCTAAAGTCTGGGATGGTGATGCCTCCCGTTTTGGTTTTCTTCTTCAATATTACTTTGTCTATTCGGGGTCTTTTGTGGTTCCATACAATCCATAAAACTAATAGACAACCAATGGAATGGGAAAAATAGTTGCAAATGGCATATCAGATAAAGGGCTAGTATCCAAAATCTATAAGGAACTCACCAAACTCAGCACCCAAAAAATAAACAATCCAGTGAAGAAACGGGCAGAAGACATGAACAGACACTTCTCCAAAGAGGACATCCAGATGGCCAACAGACACATGAAACGATGCTCAGCATCCCTCCTCATCAGGGAAATACAAATCAAAACCACACTGAGATACCATCTCATGCCAGTCAGAGTGGCTAAAATGAGCAAATCAGAGGACTCTAGATGCTGGCGAGGATGTGGAGAAATGGGCACCCTCCTACACTGTTGGTGGGAATGTAAACTGGTGCAGCCCCTCTGGAAAACAGTATGGAGGTTCCTCAGGAAACTAACAATAGAACTCCCCTATGACCCAGCAATAGCACTGCTAGGAATTTACCCAAGGGATACAGGAGTGCTGATGCATAGGAGCACATGTACCCCAATGTTCATAGCAGCACTCTCCACAATAGCTAAAACATGGAAAGAGCCTAAGTGTCCATCAACAGATGAATGGATCAAGAAGATGTGGTTTATCTATACCATGGAATACTACATGGCAATGAGAAACAATGAAATCTGGCCATGTGTAGCAACATGGATGGACCTTGAGGGTGTTATGCTGAGCGAAATAAGTCAGGCAGAGAAGGACAGATACCAAAAGTTTGCACGTATAGTAGGATTAGGAGGAACTTAACAGAGGACCATGGGGGAGAAGAAGGGGAAAAATAGTTGGGGAGAGGGAGGGA
Organism: Crocuta crocuta; assembly: GCF_008692635.1. Lineage (NCBI taxonomy): Eukaryota > Metazoa > Chordata > Mammalia > Carnivora > Hyaenidae > Crocuta > Crocuta crocuta. The sequence continues at coordinate 7,463,319 of NW_027529641.1, read as the reverse complement.
GGCAAACCATGAGAGACTCTTGAGTGCTGAGAACAAACTGAGAACAGATGGGGTGGGGGGAGGGAAAGGGGGGTGAGAGGATTGGAGGAGGGCACTTGTTGGGATGAGCACTGGGTATTATATGGAAACCAACTTGACAATAAACTATTTAAAAAAATAGGACACAGTTTATATTTATAATAAAAAACTATGGAAACAATAACAATGAGCTTTTATGCCTGAGCAGCACGGTATCAAGCATGTTATCAAAATAGATAAAGAAAAATGGATTGAGTCAAAGTGAGAATAGTCAAAATGAGAGAATCTGGCAAATTTCTAAGATGATTGATTAAATAGACAAAAATAAATACCATAGGTTTTAAGTATTGAAATCACAAGCTTGATTTCAATAGTAACATACAGGGGTGCCTGGGTGCCTCAGTTGGTTAAGTGTCTGACTTCGGCTCAGGTCACGATCTTGTAGTTTGTGAATTCAAGTCCTGCATCGGGGTTTGTACAAATGGCTCAGAGCCTGGAGCCTGCTTTGGATTCTGTGTCTCCTCTCTCTGCCTCTTGCCTGCTCACACACACACACTCTCTCTCTCAAAAATAAACGTTAAAAAAATTTTTTTAAATAGTAACACAGTTTTGAACCCAATAGCAAATACACATTCTTTGTAAGCACACATGCAATGTCTACAAAAATTGATATCATTTTAAACAAAAAAGTCTCAATCAATTTAAAAAAGTGGTAGACACTCAGGCAAATTTTCTAATGACAACGCAATAAAACCAGAGACTAGAAATAACACAGAATGTATGGAAGTGCTGAATCACCATATAGTACACCTGAGACTAATATTACACTGTATGTTAATTGACTGCAACTTACATAAAAACTTTAAAAAAGTAACACAGAGAATAATATCTTACTCAAAAAAAAAAAAAGAAGAAGAAGAAGAAGAAGAAATATACACCCTTGGAGATCAAAGCAAAATTGAGTGGCTTTCTGTCACTCCTGGGTAAAGTGGAAGGTCATGCTTAGCACCTGCCAATAGTTTTTACTTAGACAGTCCTCACCTTGTTCTCTGTATATAAGAGTCTCTTATGGTTTGCCTTCCTCTCTGTTTTTTTTTTCCACTTCCCTTATGATCATCTGTTTGTTTCTTAACTTCCTCATGTGAGTGAAATCGTATATTTGTCTATCTCTGACTGACTTATATCGCTTAGCGTAATACATTCTAGTTCCATCTGTGTTGTTGCAAATGGCAAGATTTCATTCTTTTTGATTGCTGAGTAATATCCCATTGCATATATACACAACTTCTTTATCCATTTGCCAGTTGATGGATATTTGGGCTCTTTTCATACTTTGGCTATTGTTGATAATGCTGCTGTAAACATTGGGGTGCATGTGTCCCTTCAAACCAGCATTTTTGTATCTTTGGGATATATACCTAGTAGTATAATTGCTGGGTGGAAGGGTAGCTCTATTTTTAATTTATTGAGTAACCTCCATTCTGAGACATAGTCGTCTTGCTGACAAATATGTGATGCAGGCTCTTCAGTTGACTAAACCCTTGGGAATCTTCTTGTAAAATTCCCCCCATCCTCCATGAACACAGATCTGGGAAAATGGAATGGGAATCCCCTCTGTTTCCACTCACCCTTGTGCTGGCCTCATTCTTCATGTTTACCGAAATAGATTGGTTGTTTCCACTTGTCACCCTTTCCCACAGCCTTCCCACCACCACAGGCACACACAAGAAGAACTTTTTCAGTCCTCTGCGTAATTCTCAGAGCCCAGCACAGCTGGGACGGAGCTTGCTGGTTGGTCTGCAGTGAGCAGAGGACTGGCTGTGCCACCCAGTCACTGTCCTGGATCCAGCTCTCCAGGTGCCTGGCTTGGCTTTCTGGCCTCATTTTCCTGCTTGAACCTCCTCTGTACCCTTGAACCTCCTGCCCTTGTTAAAGTAGCCTGGGAGAAGGATTCTCATCTTCTGGCCTTTGACTGGCACTTCCCTGGGCTCCCAAGATGAATGCTTTCCTGGATCTTTCCTGCTCACCTGCACCACCTTCTGGGTTCCTCCGCTGGCCCTCTCCATCCTGGTGGCTCTTCCAGGGCCCAGGCTTGGGTACTGCTTCTTTGTTAATGCTCTCCCTGATGACCTCATGGCTCTCTATCGGTCCCCATTACTCCAAAATTTGCATCTCCTCCTAAAGTCCAGACCCTACAGGCTGGAGGCTGATGACAACCTAGCAGGCAAGTCAAACNGCAAATGGCGATTCGGCCAAAAACCTTGGATCACACCCTCCTCCAAGATTTCCAAGATCTGACCAATCCTGGGCACACGCCACCCCTCCACTTCTTCACCGCTGCACCCTCCCTACCCCCACACCCCCACCAGTACTGTCCATGATGTCTGGATGGCTGCAGGAGTTTCAAACTGGCCCCTGCTTTGTCTTCAACCTACAGTCTATGTTGCTACAGCAGAGACACATATTTTGAACATGTGAATCAACCACTTCACAGCCTGGCCTAAAGCCCTCTGGAGACCTCCATCAGACCATGATAAAGTCCATACTCCTGATGAGGAGGGATGCTGAACATCGTTTCATGTGTCTGTTGGCCATCTGGATGTCCTCNAAATTCCATACTCCTTCAAATGGCCTGGTGGACCCTGGCATTGGATCCCAGATGCTCCCTCCACTTCCTTCCTACACCGCTATGCACATATCAGCTTTTTGCTGGTTCTCATTGCTAGTTTGAGACTTCACACTTGTCTCTTTCCTGGGGCAGCTCCCCACTCTCTCCCCACCGCCAGCACATCCTCAGCCACCTCCTGATGGTCCCATACCTCTCAAGGAGGCCTTTCTTACCATCCTTTCTGAAACTGTGCCATCCTAACTATTAATTATTAATGTGTTATTATCCTAACTATTAATTCCTGATGTATTGTGTTTTCTATTTGCACATTATCCGTTTTCTTCCAGTAGAATGCAACCCTCCCTGAGAATAGTGATTCTGTTCAGTTAACCGTGTATCCCTAGTTCTGAGAGCAGTGTCTAGAACATAGTAGGTGCTCAACAAATATTTGTTGAATGAATAAAATATTGGACAGAGGTTTAATAAAATGTATCAAAATACCAATCTCCCCATTCACAATAGAGATCAGGGTTGTTTGCAAAGTACGACAGAGGACCAAATCCAACCTACAACCTGTTTTTGTGAATAAAATTTTATTACAACACAGCTACATCCATTCATTTACATAGAGTTTGTCATTTCTTTCATGCTAGCTGCCAAAGTTGAGAAGTTGTGACAGACACTGTATGGTCCCCAGAAGACTAAAGTATTTACTAACTGGCCCTGCACAGAAAAAAATTTGCCAGCCTCTGAGAAAGATAATACTTCCTACTTAGTCTTTTGGTTTAAAAGTAATACTAATAAATAAAATAATGACTATCTTAAAAATATTATATAGTTGGGGTGCCTGGGTGGCTCAGTTGGTGAAGCATCTGCCTCTTTGTCTTGGCTCAGGCCATGATCTCACCGTTTGTGGGATGGAGCTCCACATCAGGCTCTGTGCTGGCAGTGTGGAGCCTGCTTGGGATTTTCTCTCTCTCCCTCTCTCTTTCTTCCTCTCTCTGGCCCTTCCCTACTTGAGCTCTCTTTCTCTCTCTCTCTCTCTCTATCTATCTCTCAAAATAAATAAAATATCTAAAAAATATGTTATATAGTTAATCCATCAATGAGTATTTATTGAAAAAATCAAACTGCAGAACTGTGTAGGGTAGGAAGTAGAAGCCCCCTTCACCCAGCCCTGGTCCCAGCCCTTCCCAAATGGAAGCCCTAGCAGGATCCTGATTCCCTCTAGATCACTGGAATGCATGCACCTCTCAAATGAAAATGAGTTTTAATATTAGGACTTTGCTAGACTTTTAGAATGAGAAGAGAAATGTTCTACCTGTCCTTGTGCCCTGAGTTAGTTTGAATAATAAGAACCATGTGTTCCTTGAAAGATCACAAGAATTCCTCCCAAACACTGTCTGAATCTGGGGGCTGTTTTAGGATGAGACCTTTAACTACCTTTTCAATTTTTGCAATGGAACCATCAAGGATTTAGGTCTTCTGACTCTGTAGTTAATTTTAATAATTAAATTTTGAAAGTCTCTTCTCCATTGGTAGTGATTTTCTCATTCTTTTTTTCAGATCAAGGCTGCTAATGGTTTGCCATTGTATTTCTTATTAGTTTTAGTTATTTTCAAAGAACTTGATTTTGGTCTTATCAAAGTTTGTTGTGTGCCCTGTTTGCTCTGTTTTATGAATTTCTGCTTTTATCTGTTAAATTTTCTTTTCTTTTTTTCTCCTTTTTTTAAATTTTGAGTCATCTGCTAGCTTTCAGAGTTAATTTCCTTTCCCCTTGTTTTCTCAGTGCCTTTACTACACAGAGTCCTCATTGTCTAAGTAGACAATGTCTAAGGCAGGTGGGCAGGGGGATGGGCTAAATGGGTGGTGGGCATTAAGGAGGGCACTTGTTGGGTTGAGCACTGGGTGTTACATGTAAGTGATGAATCACTAAATTCTACTCCTGAAACCATTATTACACTATATGTTAACTAACTTGGATTTAAATAAATAAGAAAAAAAAGATGACTATGTCTCAGTGGGCTGTCAGGTTGGCAGAAACTCAGCCCTTTCCAATGCACAGCAAAGGCTTGGTGGGAAAGGGCAGGCAGAAGACCTACATTTCTTTCCATCCAACGCTGTTAAAAACCAGGCTGGCCACCTCCTCAGGTCTGCATCTAGCACATTCCCTGTGAATGAGGAACACCAGATCCTTGGAGGCAGCAGGGCTCTGGAAAGGGCAGAGAACCCAAGACCTGGAGCAAGTCACTTCATGACTGTGCCTCAGTTTCTATATCTGTGATTTAGGGGGATCATCACACTTTGTGGTGCCTCAGAGTTGATTTAATATGTGGAAACTACTTGTGAACCCTGAGGATTGTAGGTGTGATGAGAAAGTCCTCCATGCCCATGGAAGCATCCAGACCATTTAAAATTATGAACAGACAACTGAGGGAGGGTCATTCTTCATGAGTAAAAAATTTTAGGTATTAAAAAATAACCAGCATTCTCTATGTTTGTCCAACATCGTTACTTTGCCAATGCATTGAATGTGTGTAAATTGAAACACAGTATTGGCTTCCCCCTTCATCCTATAGCCTTGTCTTCATGCAGCCTGATGCCTATATTCCCAGCTGCCACCTGCCTGTCCTCAGGAGTACTGCTGCTGGCTTCTCATTGGTGGATCCATAGGTCCTGGATACGGTTGCCTTGGTGAATTCACAACACTCTGTGTGGGTAGGGGCAGAAGCTTCTCTGATTTATCCTCTGCTCCTAAAAGTTGAGGTTATCCCCAGATGAAGCTTAAAATAAATTATGACTTTCCTGCTCCATTGTTTTATTTTTCTTCTATTTATGCTTCTGTGAGCAAGTAATGTTCTTTTATGGACAGCTGAATGAACAGAAAAATGAGGAAAAGCAAATGTCTCCTTCATCACAGTTCTTTCCCCTTTCCAGCCCTTCCTGGAATGGAGAGATAAAAATTACAAAGCATGCACCATAATTTTTCTGAAATCAGGTCTCAGGGCTGAGTGGGAATGATCCACTTTGAGAGCCTTCATTTCAGCCTGTATGTGGGAGAGGTCATATTCCACTCCACCTTATCTTCCATTGATAAGGAGAAAGCATGTGATCCTATGAGGCACAGACCAGGTCTTCCACAATGACAACCACACAGCAAACATTGTGCAGTTGAAATATCTTCTAACAGCTGGTGGAATCAAAGAGGGTTTTGATGTGAATGTGGCAGAACCCATTCAGGAAAGAAACTTCTCTCGTCTCCTGGTCCCCATGGTGCACCCCTAACTCATTCATGAACTCAGGGATCCTAAATGTAAATTACTTTTGGCATTATCTATGTTACTATTCTCCTCAAGTGGCAGGTTTAAGAGCTGACCATATAAGTACTTAATAATACCATACTGTTGTTCCTGATGTGATAAAATAACTTACTGAGATGCATTTTCTATAGGCCTGCATTTCAACATGAGTATGAGATGGTTAATTATAATTTTAAGCTAATGTTTCACTGATGCAGAACAATCTACATGTTACAGGTTGTTTTTGTGAACAAAATAGGGTTTATATCATGTAGCACATAGGTTAACCTAACAGACTTAGCTATTGTCCTAGAATTTATCCAATACATAAGGCAGTTTTAACTCTTTTTTTTTGTAACATTTTTTAAAAAGTTTATTTATTTATTTTGAGAGAGATAGAGAGAACATGAGCAGGGGAAGATGTAGTTGTGAGTGTAAAGGAAAATATACAGAAACCGTCAGCAATAAACTGTGAGTTAAGAGGGAGTGGTAACATAAGGATAAACCAACATGGATAGAAGGTCCCAGCATGGAAGGTTCTCCACATATTCTCCAGCAGAGTTTAGGCAGTCTTTTTAGGATTTTAGTCTATAAAAGGACAGTGAAGTCAGAGAGAAGCATGAGTTATGAAGGAAGCATGGGCAGGGAAGATGGTGAGAGTGTGGGTCATTGCCCTGGAGAGAACGACCAACCTAGGGACATGTGTGGGGTTGGCTACAAGTTTTCCTTGGGAAATGGAAGTGAAGGTATATCATTAGCTCAGTCTTAAATTCAGAAAAGCCTGAGGCTGGGGGCCAGGAGGCAAGTGGAGATGGGTCTCTACTTTTAGGCCATTTCAGTGTGTGTCTTACCACATGTGCAAAATCTGAGGGAAAGGTTGGTGGCAGACGTGGACCTTGGGAATGGAGGGAAAAGAGAAAATATTGACTCTCCCCAAGAATCAGGAAACCGAATGCCTTAGAAGCTCAAATAAAGATAGCTACAGCAGGTGGCTACTTTGGAGCCCAGACCTTCCACTCTCCTGGGACCTAACAGAGTTATGATGAGGTCTCTTCTTTTCATCCTTACATTATCCCTGGATGGGAGCTATAAAAGGAAAGAGAGAGAGGAAAGAAGGATAGGACGTGGGGAAATGTAGGAGGGGTCAAGAAATATTAATCTAGATACTATGTTTGAACACAAGACAGAAATTCAAAACTTAGGATGATCTGCTGTACTTATTAATGTAGCACATGTACCATAGGTGCCCCTGGAACTGGTGTGTGGCCAGACCCAGGGAAACAGAGGGAGCAAAGTGGTGGGATGCACTTAGTCAGCAGGTCCAATATGCATGTAGTAGTTGCACAGAGAAATGCTAATAGCCTGGGACCAGATGGTTGTCTTAATTGTAAAGAGGAGCCAAGTGTACAGACTGCTGTCACCACCTACTAGGCAGGCATTGAGTACCAACTCTAGGCCAGGCACAGAATACTCTGGGGCATGGACAAGGAGGGATAGGTGAAGAGAGGCTGTTTTATACATTTTTGTGCATTTAATCCCCACAACGACTATTCAATATCCTCATTTACCACAAGAGAAATGCAGGGATAAAGGTTAGCAGCTTGCCCAAGGTTACACAACACTTGTGATGCTTGCATGTACGTGTGAACTTGGCCTGGCCATGGTACCCAGCTCTCTGGTCAAACACCAGTCTAGATGTTTCTGTGAAGATATTTTTGGATGAGATTAACATCTAAACCAGTGGACTCTGGGTAAAGCAGATTACACTCCAAAATGGAGTGGGCTGCACTCAATCACTTGAAGTCCTCAAGAGTAAAGACTGAAGTTTCCCCAAACAGAAAGAATTCTCCTCAAGACTGCAACGTAGAAACCTGCCAGTTTCCAGTCTGCTGCTCCGTGGAATTTAGATTCAAGACTGCAACATCAGTTCATATTTGAATTTCCACCCTAGCAGGGCTTGCCCTATGAATTTTTGACTTGCCAGCTCAAACTATTGCATGAGTTAATTCTTTAAAATAACTTTCTCTTTTTCCATATATATGTGCACAGATCTATCTTTCTCCTTACTAAAAACAAAAACTAGAAGGGGAAGAACATCTGTTCAACAAACCCCAGAGGCATCTGTTAATGCAGAATACTGCACTAGGAAGGGCTGTGATTGATGGGGGTCAGGCCTCAGTCTCCTGGACAGGGCTGGCAGGAGGTCATGCTCTCCACATGGGGTATGGGGCTCACCCCTGAAGCACCAACCCAGACCCAGGCAGAGAGAGCCAGGAGAAGCCTCCAAGAGGAGTCATTATTGCAGGGAACCCAAAGCCACCCAGGTCAGTCTAAGGGCCCTCTGAGCTTTGCCCTGAGACTACATGGTTCCCCATATACTAAGAACAGGGACAGAAAGCAAGATGCATACCTTCTAAGTGAATAGACCGTGATAATGGGGCCCCAAGTACATATTTGTGTTAATAAGCTTGATGAATGGAAAATCAATTATATATGCTAACTAAACACAGTAAATGTTGGGTTGTGCACTGTTCTACAATACTTACTAATTACCAAAACGTAGATATTTATAAGCAAGCCATTAAAAGATCAAAGAAAACTGATGGTTTACATTTTTCATGCCTTTGGAGGGGGGAAGGACATTGAATGGAGTAGGAGCCATTTCCATGGTTGATTTGGGTTCTTGGTTTATTCAAGTCCTTCCTGTCAGAGAGTCTGTACTCGCAAGAAATAGCCATAAAGGCTTACCACAGTTCAAATTTTATTCTAGCCCATAAAATACAGAATTTGTGAGCCAGAAAAGGAGATGAAGACAACTCATATTTGAGCAACTCCAGAGCATTCCATGATGAGTTGAGCATTCAGGTGTCTTGGGGGAGAGAAGCATTAACATGAATATTAGGGGACAACTGCACAATCCTTAGATTTTAGAATTTTACTAATGAATTGCATAATTATCTGGGACACTGAGAAATGAACAGTATCAGCTTGTTTGGGGCTCTGACAAAGAACAAAAAGTAAGAACAGTCAGGTGCACACTTGACAGCATTAACTGTGTGTAATAAAATGGTGCTTCTCAAGTACCATTCTTTTTATGCTGCAGCACAAACCAAGAAATGACACAATGGTCTGGGCCCATCCCAGAAAATATAGGCATCAGTCAAACAATCTGTAAGTGGCCAGAGGACACAGTGGAAAGAGAAAGGGAGGAAGAAAATGAAAAGCAAACAGATAGGACTTCTTAAAGGTTGCAAATGCACTGAGAATGTTAACATACTTGTTAAATAATTGAAGACTTTGTTCTTGATCTTCTGTCTCAAGGGCATCACTAGGTTCAGGCTGAGTTCCAACTCTTGCTTTTTCTTCTGCAGTGGATGCATCTTGTAAGATCCTATGGGTTTGTTCTGCATTATAACATAAAGAGGTATCAGTTCTGGCAAGAAGCTCACCCACTTGTTATCAGTTCTGGCAAGAAGCTCACCCACTTGTTGCTGCCTTTCTTTTCTTCCCTAAAGTTATATGTTGCTGAGGATTTAGCTATTCCAAATTGTATACAAAAGGATGATTATTAAGTTGATATTTTACATTTTTCTAAACAAACACCCAATTAGTTCACTGAAAAGATGGTTTGTTACAAGTTGTTAAAAATAAATAGTAGCTTGTTTTGGCTAGGAATAGTGACCATTTTTGAAAAGTGCATGTTAGTATTTTTCCAGTTATGGGGGTGGCAGTAAGCACTCACCTTTTTTGCAATATATAAAAATGGGTTTCATGGAAAAAGGGATAGAAGGAAAAGGAGGAAGCAGAATCTTTTTCAAATGTAGCTTCTTCTGAAACTACTGGCCAGTGACATTCACAGACTTCCCTACTTTGGTTTTGGGTTTGGGTTTGGATTTGGTTTCTTTGGGCTTGGTTACCAGAGTCATGGGGAGTTTCTACTGACTTTTAACACTCATGTGTAAAGCTCATTTTCTTCCTCTCCAGGACTTGACCATGATCTCTGCCTTAGTTTGGGACAACACCTTCTCCATACACCTGATTCTAAACTTCTGAGACCTTGTTCCCTGTGAGCCTCTTCACCCCACCTCCCAACAGTTACAAAGGGCAATGTCCCCTAGCAAAGGCCTGATGGGATCCCCAATTAAAACCTTCCAGGGATCCCTTTGGCATTCAAGCCCATCCCATTAACCTCTGGGCCCACCCCTGCGGTGCCCCTCATCCTCATGTACACCCCCTTTGTCATGTTCCTCTCCCCCCTGAGCTTCTGGAAGGTGTCCTCCATCCTCCCATCCATGTGTGCCCAGTGCCAGGCCCTGAACCTGCAAGGTGCAGAAACGTCATGATCTGTGCTGTCACACTGAATCACATTGCGGTGGGAAAGCTAATCCCAAAAGACAGGCTATGGGAAAGGATGGCTTTCCCTGAGGTCCATTTGTATGCGCCACACTTAAATTGTCCTTTCAGCTCTAGGTCTTGCCTCCTTCTGATGGGACAGGGGTGGGAACAAGAGAAATGCAGTGGCCACCTTAAGGGATGGGAACTGCCAGAGGAATGAGCCTCCTGCCTTGCTGTGGTGGCTTCTCCCTGGTAATCAGGGATATTGGGCATTCCTCTCATCCCTGACGGCACAAGTAACCTGTTGTAACAACCTATGTTGTCCACGAACAACATTAAAATGTGGACATAAAGCTTGAAATGCTATGGTGCTCCTGGGCCCCATGAACTGGTAATATTGAGTGAAATGCAGTAACTTCTTGCCTCTACCTCTATTCTAATTAGATCATTTTGCCTTCCACAGAGTGATCCAAGGCATAACTGCTAATTTGGAGCCTTTCCAGCTTGGTCAATCTGGGATACATTTGTTTAATAGTATATATTTCTAGTGATGGCTACTGGCCCTTTTTGTATCGTAAGAGCTATAGCGCCTCCTTGGTATTTATACAAGCTGAATCTACCTCCACACAGTCAGAGGAAATGGATTTTTTTTCTGAAGATAGGTGTCATTATAAGTCATAATAAAGCAGCCCCTTTCTGGAGCACCTACAAAGGATGAGCCCCATGGAGCATAAATGGATCACCCCACACTGGAGGGAAGTGAGCCTTCACATAATAGTCTGGAAGTATTACCTAGGGAATCATTCCATAAAAGTCTATCAAAAACACTAAATGCTGCCCATGGATCAGACATTCAGGTCACAAAAGGCCTGAAATGGTTTAGAATTAAAAAAAATAATAATCTCTCTAGCTATATTTTGATAATGTTATTGCTATATGTACGCATATTTTTACATTTTTAAAATTTTATTAAGTGTATTTATTTTGAGAGAGAGACAGAGACAGAGCACATGAGCAGGGCAGAGGCAGAGAGAGAGAAGAGGGTGAGGGATTCCTAAGCAGGGCTCAAACTCACAAACCACAAGATCATGACCTGAGCTGAAACCAAGAGTCGGACGCTTAACTGACTGAGCCACCCAGGTGCCCCTACAATTTTTTATTTTTTTAATTAAGATTTTATTTTCAAGTAATCTCTATTCCTAACGTGGGGCTCAAACTCACAACTCCAAGATCAAGAGTCACATGTTCCACTGACTGAGCTAGCCAGTTACCCCGACAACTCTTAATTTTTAGGTAGTTTTAGGCTAAACTTTATGGCTAAACTAAGTTTATGAGCCTAAAAATTAATTTAGGCTCATACAGAAGTTGCAAAAGTGGTACAGGAAATTCCCATGTACCTTCACTCAGTTTACCCCCAAAGATAACATATAGCATAACTCTAGTACAAGAATCAAAACCAGGAAATTGATATTGGCACAATACTAAACTACAGAGGAGATTCAGACTATACTAGTTTTTACATACATTAATCTTTGTGTGTGTGCCTGTGTGTGTGTGTGTGGTTGTTGTATATTCCATAACATTTTATCATTGGTATAGATTTGTGCATCCACCACCACAATCAGATGGTCTCTTTTTCAAATTAAACATTTCTATTTTACTTTTACTTAGAACATTTTCAAATATGCAGAGAAGTATAAAAATAATATAATAGATACTCATGTTTCTAACTCTGGATTTAACAGGTGTTAACATTTTGACACATCCACTTTGTCAAATTTGTTAGAGAATTAAAATATTAAAGAGGCATGTGAATACCACCTGATCTCCTTCCCTCTCCCTCTTCCTTCTCAGCCAAGGTTGTTTCCTTTTTTCTTTGATTTTTTTTGAGACAGAGAGAGAGAGAGAGAGCAAGGGAGGGGCAGAGAGAGGGGGGCAGAGGATCCAAAGCAGGTTCTACACTGACAGCAGCAAGCTCAATGCAGGCCTTGAACTGACGAACCATGAGATCATGACCTGAGCCGAAGTTGGGTGCCTAATCAACTGAGCCACCCAGGTGCGCCCAAGGTTATTTATTCACAAGCAAAATTAAGTAGCAAACCAATGAATGAACCTCACTCTGTAGTTGCCCCTTACCTAAAAAGTGAAATGATTACTACTATAGATATTCAGGCTATTTTCGATTTACCAGAATTTTAAGTTACGTAGTAAAAAATATTTATCGAAGTGTTTTTTAAATGCGTTATACATATGTAATAGAAATAAAGAATTTGAATAAAAGGGCTGCAGTGGTCTTACTTATCATGGTACTCTACATAAAGTTGTATTGAATTAATAAATGCATGGAGTGAACAAATGCTTCTCTGATAAACATTACATTACAGGCTATAAGAAGATATTACATGACAGCCTAACATAGTGTATAAATAAGAAGCTATGAGGCATCTGGGTGGCTCAGTCTGTTAACTGTCCAACTCTTAAATTTGGTTCAGAGCATGATCTCACAGTTCATGAGATGGAGCCCCACATCAGGTTCTGTGCTGTCAACATGGAGCCTGCTTATGATTCGCTCTCTCCCTCTTTCTCTGACCCTCCCCACCTCATGCTCTCTCTCCCTCTCTCAAAAGTAAATAAATAAGATACTAAAAAAAAGAGGCCATGTATAAATATTGTTTCACCAACTTGACTTTGTCAGTGGACGGGCCATTTTACTGAACATTATGGGGGCTCTGGTACGGGAGAGGTTATAATAAGACTATAATTGGGGTACCTCGTGGCTCAGTTGGTTAAGTGTCTGTCTGACTCACGATTTCAGCTCAGGTTATGATCTCACGGTTTGTGGGCTCAGGCCCTGAGAGCACAGAGCCTGCTTGGGATTCTCTGTCTCCCTCTCTTTCTGCCCTTCCGCCACTTGCTTTCTCTCTCTATCTCAAAAACAAATATTGTTTTTAAAAAGACTATAACTCATAGCAGCTATCCTAATAACCAAGGATAATTTTTCTATTAAGACAAATCTTAAAATTCATGTAACACCTGTCAAGTTGGGACCATGATGGTTCAGTCTCAAGGAAGTGTTACAGGCAAACAGAGACCAATAACCAAACAGCTCAAAGCAGCTCAAATCATTCCGTGCAATGCTCAAAGACTTGGGTGAGCACCCACGCACACAGGACACAACCTCACAAACAGGGATCTCTTTCTTTTGCCTCTGTCCCCACGGCCCCTATCACTGCCCCCAGAACATCTGCCCCCTCATGTCCACCAAACCCTCCTCCTTTGTCCAGCTCACACTGCTCACCTTCCCCTCCTTTTCATTCTTTTTCCTATGGCCCGACCCAAACCCTCTCTTGGCAGTAATCCTCGGCAACCACTCATTGCTTCCTATCTCTATGGATTTATCTATTCCGGGCATTTCAATGGAAGGAATCATGCAGTGGGTGGCCTTTTGTGACTGATTTCTTCATCTTAAGGTTTTCAAGTTTCATCCATGTTGCAGTATGGGTCAGGTCTTTCTTCCTTTTTAGGACAGAGTAATATTCTATTTAGGGATATACCACATTCTGTTTATCCATTCATTGGTTGATGGATATTTGCGTTGCTTCCACTTTTGAGCTACTTTAAATAATGCTGTTATAAACATTCTAACACAGCTTTTTGTTTGGATATATTTTTTCATTTCTCTCGAGTTTATACCTAGGATTAGAATTGCTGGGTCATAAGACAATATTTGGAGGAACCATGATCATTCCTGTGCTTTACCTGTGAAATGAAAGTTCAGTCCACCTTCCTTAACTTATTAGTATTTTATGCCTTGCACTTCAAAGCCCACACTAAAATAAGAAAGGTGCAAATCTTTCTATTAGTCAACTGAGATCATCAGGTTTTATTTGGCATCACAGACATTTGTTTTTGTATCACGAGACTTTAGAAGCACTGGATTTAAAAAAAAATTTATTTTAATGTGTATTCATTTTCTGAGAGAGAGAGAGACAGAGCATAAGTGGGGGAAGGACAGAGAGAGAGGGAAACAAAATCCAAAGCAGGCTCCAGGCTCTGAGCTGTCTGCACAGAGCCCGACGCAGGGCTCGAACCCAGGAACTGCTAGAACATGACCTGAGCCCCAGTCAGATGCTTGACCGACTGAGCCACCCAGGTGCCCCAGCACTGGATTTTTAAAATCCAATGCTGTGTCTAAGCTCACTATTACATAGTGGGGGTGGGGTGCCAGAGATTTTGCTGAGACTCTTATTAAGCTCACTACTCTCCAGAGCAAGTTGTGTTCTTACCTTGGTAATAAAGGAAAAAGCAGGTGAGCAGGTAAGGACAGAATTCCTCCAGATGAGAGCAGAAAGCACAGAAAGCCTTTGGACCTTTGGAGCAAAGCTTCAGAAAAAAAGACTCCACTTTCTGCCCGTTGCAAGCCCAGGAGAGAACCTCTCTGTACTCCTCCAGGGAGAACACACCGTCATACACCAAACGTGGGAGCACCTGGCTCACATTGAACTCCTTCAATATCTTCTCCTTGTAACTCAGCCACATTTCCGAGAGTTGCTTGGTCCTCTCCTCCTTTTCTCTCCGTGCTGTTGACTCGCAGCAATAGAACCACGGCCTCGCCTCTCGGTCACCCATCTCGGCACCTGTAAGGCTGGTGAATTGTCAGCCTCCTGGGCCTCGCTGCTCTGCGTCCTGTGCTAGCCACTTCCGCGCCACACGGACATCTGGAGGCAGATTCTTCCTGCTGTCCGGAGTTATTATAGATGGGCGGGGAGAGGGGAGGCCTTGGATTAAACCCGCATGCTGACCGGCGTGGCCCTAAGAGGATTGTACTGCGCTGATTAGCCCCGTGCAGCAGTTAACTTTAAAAGATGAAGAAGAAAAACCGTCTGGCTGACACCTGTCCCGTTGAAATTCTTATTCTCAGCCCCAGGTGAGCATTTCCTCCTTGGATTCCCCCAAATGGTCGCTTTCAACGTTATGAAGGTAACAAGCTCACCGTCTCTACTGCATGGTCTCATTCTAATGTCTGAAGCCGTGTCAGGAACTATGCGGCACATGTCTTCCCGCCACCCCAGTTTGGGGTTAGACTTGGCAGAAAACTGTAGATGGGAGAGGAAAGTAGCAGAAGCCAGTTGTTTAATGGTGTTTCAGCTTTATTCAACTACCTGAGTGCTATTTCTTAGCGGCATAGTCCCCTTCCTTTGAAGAAAATCAAATGCTTCTATTGTAATCACCTGGTTAAATGATTCTATCCCATAAATGACCTCTCTCCTGTGATCTGACCCTGGTGTCCACTTAATGAAGCCAGATTAGAAGAGGGGATTATTGCTGGCTCAGGGGATGCCTCCGCCACAGTGATGCCTCACTGCAGATTGCACAGACATAATTCAATTCTTCCAAGCCAGACCTCATGTTGCCACCTGCCCAGAATTGCCCAGGCTCTGGAGTAACCCTGGGGTGCCCCTGGGGTTCTAGTCTGGGTCTGTGGGTGACCAATTCTTCCCTCGCCCATGCTCTCTCCGTCTGCACATGTGAATGAATAATGGCTGTGGGGCCCTTCTCCTACCTGTATCATCTGAGTCTTCTCTTTAAAAGTCCCTCTAAGATCAGATGCAAGTAAAGAGGAATGATTTAAAGGCCAAAGGTCTCTTTTTTCCAGTTCAGAAAATTGATGCAACAACCAGTGGTTATTGTAATGTTCTGGCCAGTTTGGTTTATAGAAGCAATTATGTATTCTTCTACGGAATCTGGGTGGGAGATTTATTTTTCAGAAATCAAAACTTCCTTGGAATGATCCGGTTGTTGTAACCACAAGAAAAGACCTTTCCTGGCTTTGCTTCTGACCTCTTTGTGACTTTGAGAACATAACTTCCTGTCACCATACTCCACTGTATCAATCATGTGTTTCTGATGTTTTGACATCTTTGAGCTTTGCTGAGCCCCAGTAGGGCTAGCCAGTTCCTAGAGAGAACATAGAACCAGGCTGCAAGTGTGACTTTCACATACAAGCTAACCAATCCAGAGCCCCTTCCCAACCACCTCCTTTATCAGAGGCTCACATTCTAGGTCACCATCCATCCATCTGCTCTAATCACCCCTGGCCAAGTGCCAGACAAATAGGGACAGCCCCTATGCCCCAGAGCCCCCCAAAAGTATCCTAAGCCTGCTTCCCCTGATTCACCCATGACTTCCTGCAGAAACCGCAATTCTCTCCCACATTTTCCTCTCTCTCCCTCCACTTCCTGACCTACACCCCCTTCCCTTCTTTTTCCTCCCCGCCCCCCCCCCATGGCTCTGCCTGGTGTGGCATGCCTCTTCCCTTGGGAACTATGAATATCAAATTATCCTTTCAGTGGTAGTGGTCTTTTGATCTGTTGGCCTCAATATACCTGAATAACAACAAACTCTACATTTGATAACATCCCTTGAAAGTACAAAACTGGGTCTGGGCTGGGACAATCTTGCGAGACACTGTAGACTGAAGAACTGGGGCAATTACAGAACCCCAGCAAATTTCTTCAGCACCAGCAGTTAAGGTAAATGTGCCCCACATTGACACTTAGAAGGGAAATAGTGGCATCTAGTGGTAAGCTGTAGTCTCTCAGGGCATTCCTTTTTCTTCATTTTTAAGCTCATTTTTTAAGAGCAGTTTTTTAAACACAGCAAAGTTGAACAGAAAGTACAGAGAATTCTCGTACACCCCCTGACCCCACACGCACAGCCTCCCCACTATCAGTGTCTCCCACGAGAGTGGTACATTTGTTGCAATTATGAACCTGCACTAATACATAATCATCACCCAAAGTCCATAGTTTACAATAGGGTTCACTCTTGGTAGTGTATATTCCAAGGGTTTGGGCAAATATATGACAAATATCCTTTATTTATCATCATACAGAATAGTTCCACTGCCCTAAAAATCCACCCATTCACCGCTGCTCCCGCCTCCCACATCTGATACCCACACAAGCGTTTTGCTGTCTCCAAATTTTGTTGCGGGTGATTTTTACTCTAAGATTTTCTTTAGCCAGATTTTCTTATAACCAGATATTCTCTTTTAACCAGATTTTCTTTCTGGTTGCCCACTTTGTGCTGGTGCATGATATAGAATAATGGTGTGTAAGACAGACAACATCCCTACCCTGGAGAGGAAGTGCAGCTAGAGATTTAAAAAAAAAAAAAAAGAGTCAAGTAGACAAATAAAATAATTACAATATAGCTGAAAAAAGCTGAGAGAAAAAGAGGGTGGGGCTACCTTAAATAGAGATCGAGGAGGCACATAAGCTGAAACTGACAGAACGAAGAGAAGTTGGATATGAGAGGGAAAAGGAGATACTATCAGGCAATGTGTAAATACTACCAAGGATGTGTAAAATCCCAGCGGCAGGAAAAAGCGGAATGTATTTGAGAATGTGAGGGCTCCATGAACCAGCACATGGGCTGTAGGATGCGGGTCATGGGATAATGTTGTAGAGGCCATCAGGAGCTCAGTCTTGCCGGCTTGGTAGGTCCTGATAAGAAATTTGGATTTTCCTATGTTTGCAGTAGAAAGCTCCTGAAGACTTTACCCAGGGAGGGATATGATCTGATGGATGGTTTCAGAAGCTGCTAACATTTTATCCCTTTGCTTTATCATTTGCTCTCTGTCGTTCTATAAATTTTCCCCCCTGAACTATTTGGTCATTACATGAATTGTGACATGTGACCTCTAAATAACATCAGCTTGTTTTTACTAAGAATGGACATGTTCTCTTACATCACTTTGGAATAATTATCAACTACATAAATTCACATTAACATCTTATATCACATTAGATACTTTACCTAATATACCATTCCNGTGTGTGTGTGTGGGGGGGGGTGGAGAGAGAGAGAGAGAGAGAGAGAGAAAGTACACTCTCAAAAAATAAATAATAAATAAAATTAAAAATTAAAAAAACCAGGGGCACCTGGGTGGCTCAGTTGGTCGAGCGTCTGACTCTTGACTTTGGCTCAGACGATGATCTCCAAGTTTGTGAGTTCAAGCCTTGCATCAGGCTCTGTGCTGACAGTGCAGAGCCTGCTTGGGATTCTCAGTCTTTCTCTCTCTCTGCCCCTCCCTCATTCACTCTATCACTCTCTCTCAAAATAAGTAAACATTAAAAATAATTTTAAAATAGAGATCGCTTCATTTCCATGTGGAAAGCCTTTTTTAAAAAGTTGTTTCATTTTTAATTTCTGATTTTATTGCATTGGGACCTAATAGTGTTGCATGTGTATTTCTAGTTTATTGAAGCTACTGAGATAGCTTCTTTATCTCCTGGTATACAATTAATTTTTGCGAAGAATATGTATATGCTTAAGTAGTATATGTGTGTGTGTATACATACGCATATGTATGTATATACACACACACACACATATGTACATATATACATATACAAACACGTGTGTGTGTGTACACACACATACCTTTTTATTATATTTTGGGGAGCCTTTTACATGCTTACGTGTGTGTATACTCAAGCTGTCTTGAATAGAGTGGTGTGTTAAATTTTCCTATTATTAGTGTGTTTGATCTCTTTGTGCATTTCCTGAAGTTTGTATTTTATATAGGAGAGTGCTGTGTAGTTTGGCTCATAGATATTTATAATTGCTATATTGTCATTGTAGAATGCGACCTGTCTTACATTATAAAGTGTCCTTTGTCTCAACTTTAATGTTTTTTGGCTTGAAAAAATTTTTAGTAGATCTATGTTCCAAATATTGTATGGGGCATCCTTATACCTACAATTATTTATCTGAAATTCAAATTTAACTGTGCAACATGTATCTTACTGGCAACCCTAAATACAGAAGAATCTTAGGTCTTAGACGTAGATCTTAGACATATCTCTCTATTTGATGATAGAGTGCTTTTATACATGCCTAACCTTAGGGCTTGCTGAGTCAGACAACTCCCAGTTCATGATGGACAACTTAGGTAGCTTCATGGCTCAGGATCAAGAGATCAGTCTCTACTATAGTCCAGAAGCAAACCAGAAGCTACTTCTCAAAAACAAAGAATGACATGGGTTTCTTTTTCTCCCCTTAAAGAACTATGCTGTGATTCCCTTATAAGTTCTGTCAAAGGTTACATATGCTATTCTTACCTACAACAAACACTTCAAGCACCATCAAATCTTTTGAATCATTGTGGCCCATGGGTAAAAGTAGCTTGCATAGCTGTTGACCTGATTTAGAATCTTCTGCTCTCACTCCTACTCAAAACTGCAGTCTTTTTGAGTTCTATAGTAATTGGGTCAGAGTAACATACGTGCTCAAATGAGGTGTATGTTGTCTTCAAAATCCAAAGAGGCCCACTAGGCATTGTGTCTCTTAACAAGAAAATATCAAGATTCATCAACTTTTTCTTCACCCTAGAGCTGACATCTCTAGATTCCCTCACCTACTGGACAACTAAAATCTTCACTGAATGGCAGTCTCCTGCAATTTTTAATTTTGAGATTTATTTTCCTCCCTGTAGCTTTCAACTGTCTTCCCAAAGTGACTGTAGCATAGTTGACCCTTGAACAACACAGGTTCAAAATGCATGGGTTCACCTATATGCAGATTTTTGATATGTAGTACTGTAAGTATATTTTCTCTTTCTTACGATTATCTTAATAACATTTTTCCTTTTTTAGCTTACTTTATTGTAAGAATAGCACGTAATACATATAACATACAGAATATGTGTTAATTGATTGTATGTTATTGGTAAGGCTTCTGGTCACCTTCAAGTCTTCTGTTATTTATAGTTAAGTTTCTGGGGAATCAAAAGTCGTATGCAGGTTTTTCACTGCACGGGGTATAGGTGCCTCAAACACCCAAGTTGCTCAAGAGTCAACTGTGTTTGGAATTTCCCGCTTACGAGGTAGAATCAGCAGGATATTATGAAAGCTACAATATCAGCATGATGACTTTGAAATGCAGGAGTAATCAAAATCCTTGTGGACTAGATTTTGATGTGAAGCTAGAGAGTCCTGGGGAGAAACTATGAATGTATTGCTAGTCTTGCCAACTGAATAAAAACTGCTTTTGATGGCCTTTAACTAATAGGTATAAAGTAAAAGCATTAGCCAGATCAATAGCTGCATATACGGTGCCAGAGATTATGCTGATTTACTCCACCAATGATAGCATTGCTGGAAGAGCAGCTGCAACTAGAGCCTCCGTCTAATTAGATTTATGACAAATCTGCTGTAATTCTTCAACTTCCATTTGTCCTCTACACAGGCCAAATAAGGTGAGGTAAATGGACATCTGGTGAGAAGCACCACGCTGCATCTTTCAAGACACTGAGGGTGGCAGTGGTCCCTGCAATTCCCCCAGGACTGTGGCATTGCATTTGGTTTACTATTTTCTAAGGTTGAGAAAGTTCTAGAGGTTTCCACTTGGTCTTTCATACTAGAATAGCTTTAAACCATGGGTCAGGGAACCACTGTGGAAATTCTGCCAGTTGCTGAGTATGTCTGTTCAAACTCTGCCTCTGAAACTGGGGAAACAGCCACAGTAACCTAATGAGCTCACCATCAGGTAGATCTTAGCCCAACCCTGGAAACAACCCAAATGTCCAACAACAGATAAATGGAAAAACAAATTGTGTACAGGCATACAAAGAACTACTATTGGGAGTGGTGGTGGGATGAACAATAGATACACCCACAGAACATGGATAAATCTTAAAATTATGCTGAATGAAAGAAAGAAACAAACAAAAGTACATAGTGTATGCTTTCATTTATAGAAAACTCTAGAAAATGCAAACTAATCTGTAGTGACAGAGAGCAGATCAGTGGTTGCCTAAGAATTGGGGATGGAGGCCCAAGAGAGAAAAATTACAAAGGAGCCTGAGAAAACTTTTTTGGGGGGAGGGGGTCTATGCCAGGCGGTTCCCCACCATGCCAGGCCCCCATGCATTTGACAGTACATGAGTCATGGCAGGATGGGAGGTGATCCAGATGACAGCTGGTTCAGAAGTGACTGGGAAGAATGTGGAGGCAGTGAGTCTCTGTAATTCTGTCCAGAAGCCTACCAGGAAAGAGAATACAAAGATACAGTGGTTTTATTGCCATACTTTATGGAACTTCCTCCTAGGAGCAGTTTGTGATTCCAGTTAGCTTACTCTGGTTAGCTGCCCCCTCCCAGCTTCTGGAATGCTGAATCTGCTCCTAGAGTGGCATTCATTAGCCTCTCCACCTTTATAATAACTGCCAACCTTTATTTTCCAGAGCAATTACTCTCTGCCTGAACTTCATCAGCCCAACTAAGCTCTCCCATTTTGGAATTCCAATGGCATTTATTATCTGTATCTCATCATATGACATGATCAATTAAATTTTACGAACATCGAAAGACACCAGTGTTACGCACATATACATTGGCATCAAATTGTCTGAGTTTGCATTTCAGCTCTGTCATGCAGTGGCTATGTGACCTTGACCAAGTCACTTAGCCTCTCTGTGGCTTCAGTTTATCCATCAATTTATCAGACATAATAATATTTTTTGTTATGAGTACTAGAGGAGTTAATATTTGTAAAGAGCATAGAATAGTGTATGACACAGTCTAAGCCCCAAGAATGTTAATAAAAATCAATTTGTGTCATGGGGCACCTGGGTGGCTCAGTTAAGCTCCAACTCTTGATCTCAGCACAGGCCTTGATCTCAGCGTCGTGACTTCAAGCCCTGAGTTGGGCTCCGTGCTGGGGGTGAAGCCTATTTTTTAAAAAATCGATTTGTGTCCCAATTATAGTAAGGTTCATACTCACAGTTGCGGGGTACACAGAGATGTCTGTGGCATTTGCCCTAGCCTCCAGCGAGAAGCTAGCAATTGCCAGTCACCTTTACTTAGAGATCTTCCGTGCCCAGCAGCCTCTGCACTTGGTCAGCCTTGGCATGAAAGCCAATGGCCAATATTCAGAACGTGGCTGCAAGTTGAAACAATGGTGTTGGTCAGAATTCGAGATTAAAGACAGAGCCATGCTGAGAAGGGAGATGTTAACCTTCCCAAGATTTTGGATAACTTGCGATTCAACCAATGCATGGTGATATGAGGCTAGCTATGAAGACACTGTGAGCCTATTTAGGCCCCACGCCACTTTCCAGCCCCTAATTACCGCGTGTGCCCCTACCCAAAGGCCCCCAACCCAGCTGTGTGCCCAGCCTCAGCTCCACCCTTGCAGGTGCCCCGACTCCCCTCTGCCCCTACAGT
>NW_027529641.1:7428306-7440819 GCF_008692635.1 Crocuta crocuta | reverse complement strand
GGGGTGGTGGTCCCGCCGGAGGGAGGAGAGCGGCCGCGGCGCGCTGCAGGGCCCGCCCCTCGCCGAGCCCGGCTCTGTGCACCTGCTAAGGCCTGGGAACCACTGAGTAGCCCGGACATTCTTTGGAGTCTTGTATTTCCAGCAGTCGCCAGACTGACTTAATGGCGTGATTTTGCCGTTCTTCCAGTAAATTGCCAACCACTCATTTTCTTCAGTAGCAGAAATAGCATTTTCCTTTGTTTGAAAAAAAAAATGCTGGAATGATTAAAATTCGCTGTTCTTACTTGAGCAGGAAGACCAACAGCTGCGTATACAAACTCTTCCGTTCCCTCTAATGAATAGCTGGTTCAGAGCTATTTACGACGGATGGTTTTGTTGTCATTCTCTTGCTGCGATCTCTATATATAACGTTATTATTTAACAATACTTTAATATTTTGGTTCATTGAAGGGCAAATTATCTTGGTGCAACGTAAGACTTTTTCTGAAGTTTTGAAAGGTTTCTCAGACTGTGGGGTGTTCTTGAGTTCTTTACCAAGGGTAACTGTGGTGCACTCTTAACATCTTCCTAAAATAGTGCATTTAAAGTCCGGCGGCAGCTACACAACCATTTTACAGCGACATTATCCGTTAAAGATTTAGGGGGAAAACTTTAAAGAGAAAAACATGTTAAATGTACTTAGCAAGAGTGTGAGAAAATGCACAGTCAGGAAGGATGGAAATCCAGAAAATGACTCGCCCATTGAGAGTTGTAGGTGGCGGTCAGGGCAGCCCAGCCTCCAACATGGGAGACTTGCTGACTGCTGGCATGTGCCTCTCTTCTGCACGTTTCAGATGTGTTGCTGTCTCCTGTCATTGCTGTGAGTTATTTATAATTTACCTTTATTTCTCAGCCTCCTTCTAGTCAAAGCCAGGAAAAGAACACTAAAACGAAGGAGGAGGAAGGCAGGCCTGAGAGTGAGGTAAGCTGTTGCCATGGAGATAATGTACAATCGACTTGTCATTTATATATATATATATATTTAATGTTTTTATTTACTTCTGAGAGAGAGAGAGAGACAGAGACAGAGACAGCATGAGCAGGGGAGGATCAGAGAGAGAGGGAGACACAGAATCCAAAACAGGCTCCAGGCTCTGAGCTAGCTGTCAGCACAGAGCCCTATGCGGGGCTCGAACCCATGAACTGTGAGATCATGACCTGAGACAAAGTCAGACGCTTAACTGACTGAGCCACCCAGTCGCCCCGCGACTTGTCATTTAAATGTGCTTATACAATTAATTGCCTGGGATCGTTAATTAAAACATACTTGCTAGTTTGGGGCACAGTAGTATGTTTAAAACCTTGTAAGCCTTAGATTCAAGTTGTCTTAACTTCGAGATGAGCTAGACAGTCAGCTGTATTTAAATGCTCTTATGTCTAAGTTGAGATAGCCCAGTGTTTCTTTTGTGTTGAAGAAATTAGCTACTATAAATCATTAAAACAACCAGAGTATGTTTCCAGCATAAATACTTGGCAGGAGCTAAGAAGGAATACCTGGCCTCAGAGGGATCAGTCTGGTTGAGATCAGACCAACAGGAAAGACAGCTAGAGAATAAAGTAGTGTGGTGTATAAATAGGTGCTAATTGGACTGTGGCACATGGGTGTTAAACATGTAGCTTAGGGAGATGTGCTAGTTAGAAGAGGTGGGCTCTGAACTGGACCCTGAGAGCTAAGAAGTGACCAGAAGGAGACTTGGAAATGACCTGTGGTGTGCAGAGTATGGGATGAGACTTACTAGAGGTTGAACAGTTAGAAAAAAGTGGGCCGTGAATGTTAACTCTCTTGTATTCTGATGACTTTCAGGTGAAAAATCAACCCAATTTTGTTAAGGAAAGGTTGAAGCTTTTTGAAATATTGAAGAAAGACCATCAGCTCTTATTTGCCATTAATGACCAAAAGGAGAATACAAGCAATGTGATCACAGTGAGAATGGCTGATGGGAAAACAGTGGAAGGGGAAGTTTGGAAAACAACACCTTATCAAGTGGCCGCTGAAATTAGGTAAACTATAATTTGGAGAAGATATTCTTTATTCAGTATTGTGCCAGTGCTTGGTGGCAGTGTGTTCTCAGGAACTGTGAAGAGTATTTTTTTCTTGCTCAGTTGAATTAAACGAATATTTACTTATTTTTGAGAGAGAGAGATAGCATGCACGAGCAAGTGTGGGCAAGGGGCAGAGAGGGAGGGAGACACAGAATCCTAAACAGGCTCCAGGCTCTGAGCTGTCAGCACAGAGCCAGATGTGAGGCCTGAATTGGTGAACTACGAGATCATGACCTGAGCTGAAGTCGGTCGCTCAACCAAATGAGCCATCCAGGTGACACTCAGTTGAATAAATTAAATGTCATTAGTTATTTCCCTCTAGCTTCTAAAGATGGCATTTAAATAAGTAATTGAATATCAGAATAAAATCTCTTCCTCTTTAAAATGCACATTTTAAAGTTCTAATAAAGTTCTAATAAAAATATATAGATGAGAAAAACAAATAATCCTTGTCAGGTCCCATTACATGGACGTTCATCATCAAGATATTTCCATGAGGTTTTACGGATCTTTTGCTGGACTTGACTCCAAGTCAAGTCATTGTCTCACCAGTAGATAACCATGGGTGTTTCTTCAAACCAAGTTGGCCAGATGGCCTGAAGTTCCAAGCCTGTTTCCTTGTATTTTCCATGGAAATAATACATTTCCCGTTTACCTAATGAGGTTGTAAAAATTAAGTGAAATACTGCATATGAAAAATACTCTGAAAATTAAAGTGTCTCCAGAAATGTACAAAATGTCTTATCATAGATCGAAGATGTATGTATTAACCTTGGAATAAGTGCTTTGACTTTCCTAGAAATTAGATACATTAGTGAAGTTCTGTTATTTTGACCACTGTTAATTCCTAGCATTAAATATAATTTCTGGAAGCTATAGCTCAAAACTGTCATGTAAATAAACTTTGGCCATATAAAAAGCAAACTTTTTCAACAATTGAAGTCCTCAGGTTTCCTTTGAAAACTATGGTTAAGATTGTATTTTTTTTTCCCATACTATCATATCCTGTACTCTGAAGTCCCCTCCCAACCTGTTCCCATGTTTTCCAGGAGAGATGAATAGATGTCCTGGGGAAAAATGGCCTTTGAGGCAAATTAAGTTTATGCTTCTTCATGGAAAGTCAGTTTGCTTGTTAGCATATTGGAGACTGAGAAGTCCTACCCTGAAGAAACCAGTTCAAACTTGGGAAACAAAGTTTTTTGATTATGGAAGATGTTCTTCGTTGTACCCCTAATAATATGCATTTCCACAGAGTACCAGTTTATAACCCCTACAATGAAGTTTCAGGATAGATGGGTTATAGGAGTGCCCAAAAGTAAAGTTATCCCAAACTAAAAGATTGAGCAAAGCTTGCATCAGGTAAACCTGGTAAGAAGAAAGTAGTGATCATAATATTACTATCAGACCTCAGAATTTGAGGACCAAAATCATCAAATGGGATAGTGAGACTTATTTCCAAAACACACAAACAGTATAATCCGTAATAACTATTTGTCACAAACCTTTATGAGTTAAATAATGTAGCATCAAATGAGAAATAGAAAATTACAGACGCTCAGGAATGGTGGACTTTTAGCCTGCTTTTATCAGTTTGGGACAGATCATATGTATCTGAATAATGACATTGTGAGGTAAACTTAGTGGTTGCTCACCAGTCTCTGTGGCCTAAGACTTCTCAGCACCAGTGGTCATGTTTTTGACTCCTCAGAACCTTAATAAAATGCAGAAACATACAACTCACATTCTGTGAGTAAAATGAAGTCAGTTATGAACTCTTACTAAACATTAAATGACAAGACAAAACAAAGTAAAACTTGAAAATTAAAAAAAACAATGCTTCAAAATGACTACTGTAAAGCGAAATAAAAACAAGCCCAGAATTTTAGAAAATACTTCTAATGAGGAAAATATATATCAGAAATCTGTGGAATGTATCCAAAGTAGTGATCAGAAATAGATTTGTAGTGTTGAGTGTTTTTCTGATAAGAATAAAAAGAAACAGACTATGAGTTCAACTCAGGCAGTTAGAAAAAGAACAGATTAACAAGGAGGGATCTCTAAAAAAGTGAATTAAAGATTAGTATTAACTAAAAAATTATCTGGATAAGTAAGGGTTCAGTGAGGTGGCTGGATGTAAAATAAATGATAAATTAATAGCTTTATTAAATTATTCTGCCTGTTGTCTTACTTAACTGAGGGTTGATTGCACAGATGATTGTTTCTTCCCTGGGCAAATGTATGCCTTTCTAAGCATAACATGTAAAATGAAAATCATTAAGGAAAAGATGGGCGGATTCAAACTACACAAAAAATAAAACAAGAAAAATGGCTATGTGTAAAAATGACACATAAAACAGGAAATGACAGGTGTGAAAAAAATGTACCACATAAAACAAATGATTGCTCTTAAAGTGTTTTTTTTACATTAATAGGAAAAAGATGAAAGCTTCAACAGAGGAATAGATTATCTGAGAAATGTAAACAAAAATTATTCTGTGTTACTGATTGGTCAGAGATTTACGAATAGCAGTTAATACTGATAGAGTCTTGGGGAAGTGGCTCTGGTGCAGGGTGGATAAATAGGTCCAGTCTCTCAGACGTTTAAAACCTTTAAAAACATGCAAACCCTAACCCTTGGACCCAGTGATTCTATACATAGCCATTTATCCTAAGAAAATACCCCATAGGAAAAAAATGGGCAAAGGACAGTTCATAGTAGTTGATGAAAAATTATTTTCAGAATGTGGTCCCCAAATGAACAGCACTATCACCATCTGAGAACTTAGCAGAGCAAATTCTTGGGGCCCTACTCCACGCCTCTTGAATTAACTAGCACTCTGTGTGTTTATGAGCCTCTCCAGGAGTTTCTGATCCAAATCCAAGTTTGAGAACCCCTGAGGTAGGCTAAACTGCTGTAGCAAGAGACCCCCCAAAGACCGTGGCTTAAATGAGGTAGATATCACGTTCTCTCATGTGACAATCCAGAGATGACCAGCCTAGGCTGGTGGAGGACGTCTCTGGGCCATACAGTCAGTCATTGGTGGACCTGGGTTCCTTCTGTCTTGCCTCTTGCCATCGCCTAGGTAGGGTTTGTCCATGGGTAGGGGTGGAAGCTGAGTTCATGGATCCACGGATTCGCGTGCAGGCCGGGGGGTGAGGGGGGGGAGAGCAGCTGGAGAACAATGATGCTTTGAGGCCTAGACCCCTCAAATGGCACACTGTCATCTCCACTTACACCCCATTACCTCACATTTAGTCACATGGCCACCCTGGCTGTAAGAGAGAATGGAAACGTAGCTCCTGCCAGCCAGCCACATGTCCAGCTAAAGCCGCCTCACCATGGAAGAGAGGAAGCATGGTTTAGGGGACCATGTCTGCCACAGTGTACCCCTCTGACATCCAGAGATCTGTGGGACCCTCTTTTCATCCTCCCACACACTCAGTCCCTCCCCGGGTGAGACAACTCTGGGTCCCATCTGCTGAAAGCACGGGATATTCCAGTGATATGCAGACACCCTGTCGGGCTGGCTCCTTACGCTCTGGCAACAGATAAGCTACCAGACAAGGCTGCCCACCCGGCATGTATACACAGCGGTGGAGTACACACAAGGCCATCACGAGGGAAGCATGTCTGGAAAAAAGAAGGAAGAACAAAGTACTGCAGAGAAGGCATCAGGTCCTGCTGGCAGTGATTGTGAGGCCCACAGCCTGGCAGTGGGCCGTGCTCGGATCGGGCCACCCGGCCACCCCTTGTTTTCTGCGAGTAGCTTGCTTGTCCACTGTCCTCCAAGGGCCCTGATTTTGCTCTGTGGGAGGGTCCTAATCATCCTTCATTCTCATTAGCCACTCTTGGGGATTCAGAGCTCCTCTAAGGCTCCAACGGTCACAGGTGTTTGTAAGATGGTCTCGTAACTGGGCAGCACAGTTGTCTGCAGCCTGGTGGGCTTCTGGTCTGTTTGCTTCTAGTCAGTTCCACGAGAAGTAATCTCATTGGAGGAATTCTAAATTTCTATTTTTTAATGATTTATTTATTTCTAGGAGAGAGAGAGACAGCATGAGCAGGGGAGGGTCAGAGAGAGAGGGAGTGACAGACTCTGAAACAGGCTCCAGGCTCCGAGCTGGCAGCCAGCACAGAGCCCGACGCGGGGCTCGAACCCACGAACCGCGAGATCATGACCTGAGCGAAAGTCGGACGCTCAACCGACTAAGCCACCCGGGCGCCCCACGTTGAAGGAATTCTAGATGGAGACTTCTCACACTTTCATTCCTTGGCTTTTGTGCTTGACTCTTTCCTCACTCCCTCAATTTAATGGACTGAGGTTCTATGAAACAACCGGCTTTGGGAGGCCAGCACCCTTTAATCCGTGTGGTCTGCCTGGCCCCTCTTGTCTGTCTTCACGTATGGCTTTAGAGAGGGTTTTTAAACACCGGTCCCTCCTGCTGTTTGGGAGAAAAGACTGTCTTTCCAGTCTTGCACAGCCTCACATTTCTGGACTCTGAGTCAGTTTGGATTATAGGCCACAGGTAGAGCTATTCTTGGTGAAGTCCTGTCCCTTCCATCTCTGCCTGGGAACCAGAGGATCCTCACCTGACCTGATCTCCCTCAGGTGGTGGGTTTGTTTTTTTTTTAATGTTTATTTTCGAGCAAGCGCAAGTGTGGAAGGGGCAGAGAGGAGGGGGGAACAGAGGATCCAAAGCAGGCTCCGCGCTGTCAGCACAGAGCCCTATGTGGAGCTTGAACTCGCAAACTGTGAGATCATGACCTGAGCCCAAGTCAGTTGCTCAACCGACTGAGCTACCCAGGCGCCACCCTCTGCTGGTGTTTATAAAAGTTGCAATAGCTACCCAGTGTTTACCAACCTTCTGCCTTTTTGTAACTGCTTCTTTTTTTTTTAATTTTTTTTTTTTAATTTCTAGGAGAGAGAGAGGGAGACACAGACTCTGAAGCAGGCTCCAGGCTCTGAGCTGGCAGTCAGCACAGAGCCCGACGCGGGGCTCGAACCCACGAACCGCAAGATCATGACCTAAGCGAAAGTCGGACGCTCAACCAACTAAGCCACCCAGGCGCCCCTTTTTGTAACTGCTTCTTGATGTGCTCCAGGCATCGTAAGCACATGAGTGTGCCTGCAAATTTTATCAAATATTTTATCAAATATCTGTCAATATTTGATATTTTTCAAATATCAGATTATACCATGACAAGGGCTATTGGCTTTACGTATGTCACTGCCCATCTGCTAAGCCAGTGCCGTGCGTTTTGTTGTTAACTTCCAAGTCCTTACTTTTTTTTTAAACTAAACCAAAAATTTTTTAAAGCTTATTTATTTATTTTGAGGGAGACCGGAGCAAGCGCAAGTTGGGTAGGGGCGGGGAGTGGGAGGACAGTTTCTGAAGTGGGCTCTGCGCTGACAGTAGAGAACCCAGCGAGGGGCTCGAACTCATGAACCCTGAGATCATGTCCTGAGCCAAAGTCCAACCCTTAACTGACCAAGCCACCCCTTTACTTTTTTGTATTAGTTAAAATAGAGGCTAACTGCTGCAACAGCTTCGGTGGCTTAAATATGATCCAAGTCTCTCTCGGGTAGGTGGGTAGCAGTCTGCAGGTGTGGGGTCAGGATACGCTTCTCCAGAAATCATTTGGGGACCAGCATTCCCTCCGTTTGGTTCCTGGACCGTCTGTATGTACAGTGTTGGCTCTTGCGTGCACGGTCGAGGGGAACCCCATAGGTGTGCTGGAGTCCGCAGAAGGCGGGGAGAGGATGGAGGAGGGCTTCGTCTTAAGGCTGAGATTCGGAAGTGCTACCGACCACTTCCGCTTGTACCCATTGCTTCCAAACTTTGTCACAAGCCACATCTGGCTGCAGGGAAGCCTGAAAAACTACTGTACCAGAAGGAGAGAATGGATTTGAAGAATCCCCAGCAGCCCCTCACAGCCAGTAAAAGTGAAATAAAATTCTACTTCCTTAGTAACAACATCTGACATTTATTAAGTTTGTATTATGAATATGCCTTATGTAATCCTTAGAATAAATGTATGAGGAAGATTGTACGAATCCCTATTTTACAGATGAGAAACTAAGGCTTATAGTAAATTGTCCAGTGTTCAAGTCCAGGTTGGTCTGACATCAGAGCAGTTGCTCTTAACCATAGCGCTGTACCGCTGCTCAAGTTGCTCACAGAAAAGCAAGTTAAAACATTATGCTGTAAAGATGAAACAGTTTAATAGCACCTGACATTGTGAGGACACAGAGAACAGGTATTCTTGTTCCATTTCCTGGGAGGAAAATTTGGCAGTATATTCCAGCAAGGTCATTAAAGCTCATTTCCCTTGACTCAGCAGTTTTACCTGATGAATTTTCCCTGGGAAAAAGTAATTGGGAACTAAGATATGTGTTCAAGAATGTTCACTCCTGTGTTATTTGCCATTGCCAAAGCAAAACAAAACATTTTCGCAAAGAAATAACCAAAATGCCCAGCCATAGAGGGTCCATTAATCAACTCTTGATTCTGCTGCAGCTATCAACCAGCATGGTTTTCTAGTCTGTCTACTGTCTGGGGAAGCGTGTGACTTACTAAGTTTAAAAATTACATGGGGCGCCTGGGTGGCTTAGTCGGTTAAGCGTCCGACTTTCGCTTAGGTCATGATCTCGCGGTTCGTGGGTTCGAGCCCCGCGTCGGGCTCTGTGCTGACTGCCAGCTCAGAGCCTGGAGCCTGTTTCAGTCTGTGTCTCCCTCTCTCTCTGACCCTCCCCTGCTCACGCTGTCTCTCTCTCTCTCTCTCTCTCTCCTAGAAATAAATAAAACATTAAAAAAATTTTTTTAATTACATTACTGAGTAATATATATAGTATGGTACTATTGTGATTTTTATATTTGGTGTATATATTTATCCAAAAATGTGGAAGGACATACAGAAAAATGTTAACAGTAACTTCTGCGTGGTGGGATTGAGAGTGCTATTTTTTTTCTTTGCTTCTCTGTGCTTTTCAGCTTTCTTAATGTGTTATTTATGTCAATAATTTTCAAAAAACAATAAGTGTGCGTGAGTGTGTGTGAGAGAGAGGGAGAGAGAGAGAGAGAAAGAAGAAGGAGGAGGAGGAGGAGAAGGAGAGGTGGCTGCAGAAAAGACTAGAAAGACATGTACAAAAATGTTAGGATTATTTATTTATTGGAAGTGGTGAGATTTAGATGTGATTTTTATTTTATTCTTTGTTTTTTCTCTGTTTTCCAAGTTTTCTTTTTTATAGTGAATGTTTACTACTTTGGTATTTAAAATAAATGTTACAAAAATTTGAAAAACCTCTTCTTTTAGTTTACATTTGTACTTTCTATTCACTTACAAAAAAATAAAAAAGACAGCCCTGAAAATTATTTTAATCTTTTGTTTTAATGAATCACTGCAGCATGTGATAAGGTTAACTCCCAAGTGACTCTTCTTCTACCAGTCAGGAATTGGCTGAAAGCACAGTGGTCGCCAAAGTCAATGGTGAATTATGGGACTTAGATCGTCCTTTGGAAGGGGACTCCACTCTACAGCTACTTATGTTTGATAACGAGGAAGCCCAAGCTGTAAGTATTTAAAAATCAATCAACTAAATTTTGGGTATTGTGAACTATATTATGTATGAAGACACATATCGAAGTCAAGAATTATGAGTTTTGGAACCTTCTAGAACTTAAAATTTGTGTATTGATGTTTAGTAAGTTTTTAGTGAGTTTCTGTGGAATGAATACATAACTAATATATAACAGCTTTTAAAGTAGCCCTTATTTATAATTTCTGAAAATAGTTGTGCCCTTATGCTGTAATGCTTTAATTATGAAATCAATGTACATTTGACATGAATTTTTAATAGATTCTTAGAAATGGGTGTACTTTATAGTATAATATGTGTGTATAATATAATATGTGTAGCTTTGGTAATTGGGAAAATTACCAAAGCTTAGATATCTTTTATTATTTATTTTTTTTAAGTTTATTTATTTTGAAAGAGAGAGAATCAGTGGGGAAGAGAGAGAGGAGGACAAAGTGGGTTCTGTGCTGACAGTAGAAAGCTCTATGTGGGGCTCGAACTCATGAACCATGAAATCATGACCTGAGCCAAAGTCGGATGGACACTTAACAAACTGAGCCACCCAGGTACCCCTTAGGTATCCTTTAAGTACTTATTAATGTAATATTCTATAAAATAGATACATTTTCATGTAGGTCTCTGATATACATTGTTACCTTAGCTTTGCAATTTCTCTTCAGGTGGTGTCCATCATTTGCCTAAAACCTAACCTAAGGTTAGCTTAGGTTCTATTAATTGTGACACTTGGTTTCTTGACTTATTAATCCAAACTTACAAGAACCATATCATAATTGCTTTTCTGTTTAAAATATGCAAAGCATAACAGTTAAATAGCTAAACAACACAATATTAATAAAATCACATTGAAAGTGATTTAGAAAAAGCAATTTTTAGGAGAAACGCAGAGCATATATGTATTATTTAGTTTTTCTCACCAGTTGTTAACAGCTGTCATGTAACTCATCCCAGATGTGATCCCTAGACTTTACAATTGTATATATTCCCTCAGTCACCTGACCAGCATCTATGGTGCTGGATACATATGCCAGACCCTGTAGGGCTACAGTGGACAGAGCACGGAGACTCCTGCTTCCAAGAATTTACCTCTAGGGGGAGGAGGTAATAAACAAGAAAACAACCAAAGAATGGTTTTCAGATAATGTCAATTTCTGGAGAAAGTCAAATAGGGGCTGGAAACCAAGAGCAGCCTTGCTAACTGGTAGGGCAGTTAGTAATTTTTCTTTATTTAATGTTTTTTGTTTAATTTATTTTTGAGAGAGAGACAGAGTATGAGTGGGGGAGGGGCAGAGAGAGAAGGAGACACAGAATCCCAAGCAGGCTCCAGGCTCTGAGCTGTCAGTGCAGAGCCCGACTTGGGCCCAAACTCATGAACCTGAGCCAAGGTCGGCCGCTTAACCAACTGAGCCACCCAGGCGCCCCACAGTTAGTTTTGATCCTGAACTAAAGGCCCAAATCCTGCCTGAAAGCCTTGTGCTTGCCCACACTTGTCGTGGCTCCTATGACTCTTTTTTAATAGTTGGATATTGAACTTTTTCAATCTGTCAGGTATTGGGGTATTCAGGGGATGGGGGAACTACCAAATTTAATGTTCCATGGGGGTGTCAATGTCTTGGGTTCTTTCCTCCTTGCATTCAATGACATCATGAAAAAGAAAATATTCTTTATCATGGGAAATCTTTCTAGAGTGCCTAACCAGTGTTCTCTGCTTGCCATACTCATAACATGGTATCTGACATCAGATTATAGGGCTCCCATAAATATGTGTGGTTGTTGATGAAAATAATAATAGTAATAAACATTTACCAGGGCCAGGCACTGGCTATGGCCCTTATGCATATGCGCATTATCTCCTTGAGGCCGGAGTTACTCTAGCACACAGGTCCTGTTTTAATACCCATTTTACAGATGAAGCAACCAGAATCAAAATGGTTAAGTAACTTTTCCAAGCTCTTGATGCTTCTTTTAATGTAATTTAGTAACAGAGACTTTTGTTGTTGTTGTTCCTGGAATTTATTTTTTTATTACTATGAACATACTGAGGTGTTGAATAGAAACTAATTTGTGGACATTTAATACATATCCATGAAAAAGAAATCCTATAGAAAAACAAATTTTGAAAACTGGGATCTAAAACAATGGTAAATTGGGGTGCCTGGGTGGTTTAGTCAGTAAAGCCTCCAACTCTTGATTTCGGCTCAGGTTATGATCTCAGGCTGCGTGAGATTGAGCCCCACATCACGCTCCATGCTGAGAGCACAGATCCTGCTTGGGATTCTTACTCCCTGCCTTTATGCCCTTCTCCCGCTCACACGCACACCCACATACACACACACAATCTCTCTCTTAAAATAAGTAAATAAACTTAAAAAATTATAATGATTTTTAAAGCATCTTTTTTTGCTTTATGGAAAATTTCAAGACTCCTTTCTATTTTAAAAGGTGATTTTGTTTATAAGAACATGTAGTGCATCATGTAACATACGGAAGAAGTACTCTCCACCTTTTAGATAAATTCATGTAGAAAATGACAGGAAGATACANGATGGGCATGGAGGAGGGCACTTTGGGGATGAGCACTGAGTGTTATGTGGAAACTAATTTGACAATAAACTATTTGTAAAAAAAAAAAAAGAAAGAAAAGGACAGGAAGAATATTCAGATAAAGCTGACAAACACACAACAGAAACAAGGGGAATTTTATAAAATGATGCAGCTTGCAAGTTTAAAATACATCTCATGATGCTTCCTTTTTTTTTACACTAATTATACTCATTTTATTTTTTTTATTTTTTTTCTTTGAACAAATTTTTTTTCTGACAGATATATTTATTTATTT